>NW_007247769.1:0-89608 GCF_000164805.1 Carlito syrichta | reverse complement strand
CGTCGCAGGCTCCCGGGGACCCGGCTGGAGCAGCCGTAATTGGATCCTCGCCGCCTCCTCCCAGCTCCCCGCCCCCAATCGGGGAGCCGGATAAATGCCGGGTACCTGGGCAAAACAGTCGGATCCAAACCTATTATTTGGCTAATGGGCTTCCCTCGTACGGCTCCGCAGCCCCCCGCAGCCTCGCCCCCTCCCGGTCCCCAGAGATGGCCCTGCACCCCTTCGCGACGCGGCCTCCCTCGCCCGCTCCCGAGCGGGCGCGGCGATAACTGGAGGAAGCGCGGTTCCGAGGCTTCAAGGGCCTCATTGTTCTGCCTCGAGGGGCACATTGAAAATGCTCCAGGATCTGCTTCCTGCGAAAACAGCCAGGGAGGGAGGGGGCGACCCACGGTGGAAAGACATTATCCTCCTGGAAGCTGCCCAGATTGCACAGGGAGAAAAAGGTTGTTTTGATTGTTGCTGGCTCTTTCTTTCTTCTTCCCTCCTTCTCCCCCCTCTTCTCTTTGGCTACCCTCCCCGGGCCAAAGATGAATCTTTACGGCTGTTGAGCAAGTTGGAAATGCGGGGCTGTTTTCTGCATAAATACGGCCGGTGAGTGGCAGAGCCAGATATAAAGTCTGATTCAGAGAAACTCAAAAGAATGCAGGGGCGATGAGGTGGGCAATCCAAGAAGCTCATTTCCCCAGCATGTCCCTCTGAGTCACGTCTTGCACCATGAGGGGAAAACACATCACACCACAATATGTCACACGCCCGCAGCAAAGGAACAAGCCTGATGGGGGACACAGCTCCTTCCTCCCCAGCCTGGGCGGGCACGTCCAGAGCCACACAGAGCGGGAGGCTGGGGTCAGCCCCGTGAGGCCCTGGTCCAAAGCCCTCCTCTCCCCCTCCTACCTAAGTGACCTTGGGCAGTCATCACCGTCGCAGTGCCCTGAGTGCTGGGGCCTGTTGTAGGTGCTTTATGTAATTACCTCATTTGATCCTCAGAACCCTAAATTAAAGCAGGTGTTCACCCTCCCCATTTCCAGATTAGGAAGCTGAGGCCAGAAAGGTTAAGGAACTGCCCAAAGTCACACAGCTGGTGAGTGAGGAGACAGCTCACAGACTGTCACTAGAGTCTACCAACTTGGCCCCGGTGCAGACACTTCCGAGCCTTGGACGTGTCATGAGGAGATGGAGACAGTGACACCAGCCTCACGAGGGGCTTGGGAGGATGGGAGGATGCGTTAGGAAAGTCAGTCCAGGTGCTCAGGACTGCACTGTCTTTAGAATGTGTCACGGCGCAGTATTCTCATGTAAACGGAGGACACACCCACGGAGACTGATGGAAGGCCGCCCCAGGGCAGCGGCCAGCCCTGCACATGGGCCCATGGAGATGTGTTTTCTCCTGCTTCCTTCCCCATCCCTCCTCGTCCGGCCCAGAAGGTTCTTCTTGCCTCCAGGCTCTCCCACAGGCCTCCATCAGAGTGGCCATTCAGGGACCTCTCCAACCCCTCAACCCTAACAAACAAGGCGGAACTCCCAAGCACACCCAGCCACTGGCATCTCCTGGGCCTGCCCTGGCCGCCACACTGCCAACGTTATCTGGCCTCCCAGCCCTGCCCATCACCTGCACAGCCCCTGCCCCGCGTACCGCCACAGCCTCATCACCCTCTACCATGCTCTAAAACTCACTTCCGACCTTGTTTGTTGTTTTTTTCTATTCTCCCTCTGCACCAGCTGGAATGTAAGATCCATGTCAGTAAGGACGGACATGCTGTTCAGCGGTGTGTCCCAAGCACGAAAATCCCGTCCCTGTAGCCCAGGAACCCTGGATGTGTGTTTGTGGGAAGAGCGAAGGGTCTTTGCAGGGCTGTTTGGTCTTGTTGGCCACTCTTCCCTGCCCCCACCTCCTTCATTCACCAGGAAAACTCCTACTCACCCCACAGGCTCCTGCTCTTGGAAACCCTGCACCATGCTTTCTCCCCTGCATCTCAGCCAACAGCTCAGGGTGCGCCTCCCTAGGCCACCGCCCCTGTCCCAGCCCTCACCTCCCCAGGCCTCACCCACCTTCTTTCCCAAACCTCCCTCCTGGTCCTCCTGGAAACCACTTCCTTTAACACCCCTCTGTAGTCACCTCATGATAGGAACCATGCCACTTGTGGCCTCAGCGCCACTCCCCTCCTCTCTGAGAGACCGTTTCTGTTCCCACATCTCACTTCCTCGTGTGGCCCCAACTACCCACACCCTGGGGGTGTTTCCAGTCGTAATGCCACCAGCCCCTCTGGAGGGTGGGTTTCTTTGTGTGGGGTTCCTGCTGCCTGATTCGGCTACTCTCCTCTCTCTTCATGCTTCTCAGACCCCACCCTCCCGTCCAGCTCCTCTTCACTCCTGCACCACCCAGCCTCAGACCATTCTCCTCCCCACTCCAAGTCTGCCAACAGCTGATGGGCTCAGCTTCCATGTGAGTGACCTCCCGACACCCGAATTCCCTGGTCCTTCAGCTCTCCCCTCGAGGGACTAGGGCACCTGCTTCCCCTCTCCCATCTTAACACCAGCCTCTCTTCTTACCCTCTGATGACCCTCTCGCCAGCACCCCCGATGCCTCAATACCCTACCCTTATCTTCCTTCCTCTAGCCAGACATCACGGGGGTCAACCCAATCACAGTCTATGGAGATGTGAGACCGATGTCCGTGTGGGGTCTCCAGCCTCAGCTGGACCCTCGACCTGAGCCCCAAGTCCTTCGGCCACCCTGGCCAGCCACCCACATTCGGCTCCCACATGAACTCCTTGCCTCACCGAGGCATTCTTTCCGCCTTGGCTCCCAGAGACGCCTGACCTCAGGAGAACATGAAGGCCTTCTGGTGTGACCTACTGCCCCCGCCCCACCTCCATGACCCCCACACCCATCCCTCTTCAGCCTGCCAGGCCACGCTGGCAGTGGTGAGCTGAACCCCAGTGCTGGAAGCTCTCTGGATTACCCGTCTCTCCCAGAGCTGACAGAAACTCCCTCTCTCCCCGGGCCACCCCTCCCACCAGGCCTGCCCATGTCCCTCCCATCCTGAGGAGACCCTCTCAACCCTCACCCTTCCCAGTGGGCCATCGACAGCTGTTCTCCTGCAGGCTATCCCCTCACACCCACTCGTGAGGCCCCCTCCTCCCTCAGCCCACATGATGTGACCATCACTAGCCTCTGCCTCTGACCACCCTCATCTCCTGTGGGTTTCTCCCTTCCCCCACCCACTCTCTAAAGGTCAGGACTAGCAGGGATGGGTCCCACTCCCTCTGAATGCCTTCCTGCACCATCTCACCACCCCGTGGTTCCACACTGGGTGTGCCCCTCCCTTCCAGACAGATCTCCATGCCTAGCCCAGCCCTCGGTCCCGCCTCTAGACCCTAGGCTTCCAGCTGCTTCCTGGGAGTCTCTGGCCACCTTCACAGCTCACAGGCACTGAGGACTCACTCACCCTGTCTCAACCGGAGATCAGCCTTGAGTCTGGGAGCCTGCCCCCGCCCCACCCCGCATTCCTCAGGGCTGGGGTTGCAAGCCTTGCACCATGCCCAGGACAAGGCCATCTTGGCTCTGCCCTCTCTCTCCTCCCACACGTCCAGTCAGTCACTGGGTCCCGACAGCTTGACCTCCTATGTGTTTCTCAATGCCCTCCTCTCCCCCTGTCCCACTACCACAGCTCAAGGTCAAGCCCTCATCCTCTTTTCGCCTGGGTTGTTGCAACAGCTTCTCTGAGTCAGCTGCCACTGTCCTGCCAGGGTCACCACTTAAAACACAAACCCAGACAGGCCTCGCTCCAGCTTTAGAACCTGGAGGATGAAATCAAACTGCTAAGGGTGGCCAACCGGCAGACCTGGTGCCCCTGCGAGCCCTCCAGCCTCCCCCTCTGCCCTTGAGCTGGGGTGTGTGTTATCATAGCATAAGGCAATAATCACTTATGCAGCGTCATGCCTTCCTGGTTTTGTACACCCTGCTGCATCTGCTGGCAGCACTGACCCCATTTTCAGTCCACTTAATTCTCCGTTGCCTTTCAAGACTTATCTCAGGAGCCACTTCTTCCAGGAAGCCTTCACTGACTACCCCTCCTCCCATCAGGTGCTCAGCAGGGGTCAGGTGGAGGTGAGAAGGATGCTTGTGCACAGTGGATGCCCAGAAGGATGCTTGGTACACAGTGGATACCCAGCTCATGCCTAACCCCCCTCCTCATGGCCTCCTCGGGCCCTGCCCCAAGCAGAGGCCACGAGTAGTCGCTCCCTCTGCTCTTTGAAAATATCGTGTTGCCTTTCTTAGAGTGGTCACCCTTTTTAGGGGGTGGGTGGGTGGGTGGCTGAGCTGGGCCCACCATCACAGCTTGTGAAACCAGCAACGCATAATTGTTGACCGAATCGAAGCCAGATCTTCGGCGCAGCGGCTCTGTCCCAGCATTCCACAGGTGTCTCCCTGACTCTGCCCACTTCCCACTCTGTCCTCAACTCCAGCCCCTTGCCTCCAAGCTCTCCCTGATTCTGTTTACGCCCCACGCAGGGAACTGGGCAGGGCCAGGGAAGACACACCCACCAGGAATCAAGAGGCGGGGCTCTGTTCCTGGTACCGCCACTGATCTCCAGTGTGATCTTAGCTGGTGCCTCCCACTCTGGGCCTCAGTTTCCCCCTCTCAGAGTGAAGGATAGAACCAGAGCACCCCCTGGGCCTTTAAGAGCTACATATAGGATTCCTGGAGGCTATGAGAGAAGGTGGGGCCTTGAGGTCACAACAGGGCTCATGAGAAACCTTTGTCCTCACCCACAGGGACGCCAAAGACACCACCTCCTCTCTGCCATCCTCTTGCACCTCACCTCCAGCCACAAGACAACTCTGGCTGTTAAAAATAAAAGCAGGCCAGGGCCTTCAGCCCCAGCCACAACTCTTTTAAAGCAGGAGAGGAGGAGGCTGTTTGTGCTGCCATCACTAAGCTTGACTCTAATCCAGGAAAATCAAACAGAGGCATGACTTGGCCCCTCTGAGCTGGTTTGACCCCAGAGATGTAGGTCAATCCTTGTTGTGGTGGCATTTGAGTATTTCATGCCAACATCACAGAGCGGGAGACGGGAGCACGGCTCACGCATGCTGGGACTGTCAGTGAGATTTGGTAGAAGACACGAGGCGGCCAGCCGGCTGCGGGCTGGCTCCTGGGAAGGCCAGGTGGGAGGCAGCCCGCCTCGGTCAGTCCAAAGAGTGTTGGGGAAAGCTCCGTAGAGGAGGAAGAATCTGAACAGAGGGCGCAGAGTGGAGACGGCATCGGGAAGAGCCAAGGCACGCTTTTGATCATGTCACTACTGCTCAAAGCCATCCTCGACTCCCTGCTGTCGAGTGGAGAAAGTCCAGACGTCTCGGGCTGGCACGCAGAGGGCTCTCCATGCTGACCCCGGGGTGACCCCATCCCTTTGGCATCCCTGGGCTCTCCGCTCCATCCCATCCTCCCTCCCACGTCGGGGGTGTCAGCCTGGAGGGCCACACATGCCAGGTTCTCTCGCTCCCCATTGGCTTTGCATATGCCATTCCCAGTGCCCTAGACACCCTTTCCGCCCTCCCCCACCCCCACCTTGTCTTCATCTTCATGAAAAATCCCTTCTTGTTCTCTCAGGCCCACCTCCAAAGTCCCTTTAACCAGGGAGCCTGTCGCAAACCCCGTAGCTGGAATTAAACCATGTGTCCTCCAATTCTGCAGAGCAGAGCTTATGCTCAAATACACAAACAAACCAACAAAGCTGCGCTCTAACCGAGACAAAAATAATCCTTGTCAACAGGAACACGTGGAGCACCCAGCTTTCGCCATCACTGTCACTTGATTCTCACACTCTGTGGGACAGAAAGGAAAAGAATAGCCTTGGTCGGGGTTCACAGTGATGTGACTGAGGTTCAGAAACCTCTAGGGACACATTCACGGTCACTCATGGCCTCCAGCGAAGTCAGCTCTGGAGTCTTGACTCTGGCGATTAGATGCACATCTTTCCACCACACCTCCCTGTCCCCTCAGGTGAACCCCTCACTCCTTGAGGGCAGGAAACTTGTCACACGTTGTCCCTTGGAGCGTTCAGCTCAGTGTCAGTGCATAGCAGGTCTGATGATTCCTGACAAAAGGGTGGAGTCTGAGCAGTGCGGAGTCCAGGGGTGCAGAGAGCAGGGGTGCAGGGAGCAGGGGCCCTGCCAACCAGAGTGGTGTGTCTGGGTCAAACTAGGGGAAAGGCAGTAGGCAGATCAGGGCAGGTGGGGCGAGGCCAACTAGGCCATTCCTGCTGGTGCACGGTGCGAGAGGGAGCCACAAAAAGATGGAGAGAGAAGGTACCTTCAAAGGGCCTCCTAGCCAGAGCCCCAAGGGAAGAGCTGTCACTTTAGGAGGGACTTCCCAACCCAGGCCAGATCCCCACGCTTCCCCCTGCTCAGAGATGGTGCAGCTCTGTGTGCGGATGCAGGAGGACTGCCCTCTTCCCAGATATGTTGTTGTAAGAGTCTGGAGCCCAGCCTTCTGAGGAGAGGCCAGGCAGAAGTGGCTGAGCCCAGAGCAGCAACCTGAATGTGCCTCTCTCAGGGCCTTCCTGCGGCCCAGGGTTGGAAAAGCCTTGGCTCTCCCAGAGGCCAGGAACATGAGATCTCCTGGACTAGAGGGAGAAAGAGTGGTGGGCCCCTGGAGTCTCCCAGTCCCTGGACCCCACAGGAGGGAGGGCTCTGTGGTGACCCAGCCCCTCTTAGGGGAGCCCTTCACACACCACCAGCAAACAGCTCTCCAGGCCAAGTTGAATTTCCGGAGATATGGAGAAGTGCAGTGTGGCCAAGTCAGCAGTTTGCAAGGATGGTCCGAATGATGGGAAGGAGATGCCTCTGAGAGGCCCAGCCATGCAGGGAGCTCTGAGCAGGCTGCATTCCTCACATGCCATGGCCATGGCGAGGAAGACACCGGCCAAGAGAACACACAGTGGTTCCGACGTGGACCCTGCGCAGCCACTCAATGGTCAGCAGTGCCACAGGCCCCCCTGCTGGGCTTTCTGGCCCCTAAATGCTTGGCCCCTGAGCCCTGCACCCATTATCTCTTGGTGGGTGTCTTCCTGGATCCCCGCTTCCAGTCCTGACGTGGGTCTTCCAGAACACAGCCTAGACCTGCTGGACTCAGCCTTCCAAGTAACTGGAACTACAGTCGCATGCCACCACGCCCAGCAATTTTTTTTATTTATTGTAGAGATGAGGTCTCGCCAAGTTGCCCAGGCTGATCTCAAGCAATCTTCTCACCTCAGCCTCCCAAAGTGCTGGGGTTACAGGTGTGAGCCACCACACCCAGCCCTGACGTGGGTCTTTTCCCTACTCAGATGAGGGTGGCCAAGTGAAATGCTGGGTGCTCAGTTAGATTTGAATTTCAGATGAACAAGGAACATTTAGTATACAGATGTCCCTTACATACTTGGGAGGTAACACTAAAAGCTTATTCACTCTTTAGGTGAAACTCAACAGGGCATCTTGTATTTTTATTTGCTAAACCTGATACTCTTAATTTAGATGCCTCAATCCCACTATGCCACTTGCAGTGTCGGATGATCCTCCTCACGCCTAGTGGCTGAGCCTCACTGGCTCTGTCTCCAGAGGGCTTCTGGCTTCCATTCTATTCCAGTTCATCTGTTGCTATGTAATAAACTACTCAAAACATAGCGGCTTAAAACAAAAGCTATTTTATTGCATCTTGAGATTTTGTTGCTGAGGAATTCAGACAGGGTTCAGTCGGGCGAATCTTCTAGTCCCTGTGGTGTGGATCGAGGATGCTCACGTGATATTCAGCTGGTGGACAACCCCTCTGAAGTCTCCATGTTGGCTTCCCTCGTATACGTGGTGCCTTGTTAGGGACACCTGGAAGGCAGAGCTCTGCTGGAACCGTCTCCCAGAGCACCTGCATGTGGCCTCTGCAGCACAGTGACCTCAGGGTACCTGGACTTTCTCCATGGCGGCTCCAGGTTCCACATAGAGTGCACTGAGGCCACGCAAGCAGTGTATCTTCTTACGACCCAGTCTTGGAGGTCCCAAATGTCACTTTTGCCACATTCTATTGGTCAAACAGTTCAACTCAAGGGCCAAAAGTTAGACTCCAAATCTTGCTAGGAGGAGTAGCACCTTGACACCCAGGACAGGGCCAGGGCCTACGTTGGGCTCCAGGATACTAGGCCTGAATCTGCTGCTTGATAACAAACTCAGCTGCCCTCCACTGCTCACTAATACCTCTTAGTAAGCAGATGCTCTCTCCCCGACAGCCTCCCCTGGAGTCCAGGCAGGGGAGAAGGGACGAGGTTCTCGGGCACACACCATGCTGAAGCCCGGAGTGGCCCACCAGCTGGACACTGTGATGGTGGTACGTGGCGCACCCTGCAGTCTTAGGACCAGGCCCAGGTCCCCTAGACTGGCTTCCCTAAGAAGAAGTTTCCAAGAGGCAGAGGGGCTGGCCTGGATCACAAGTGGGTCTGTTGCCTGGCCGGTCCACTCTGTTATCAATCACTAGTGTCCTGACAAATAGTCTGACCATAGTCACATCTGGTCACTGTGAGAGATGCTGCTACTGCTGACCCAGCTATTTAGAAAGGCAGAGTGAGCAGCCCATGTGTCTTGGTGTCCGCAAGGCACTCTGCCAGAGGCTCCCGGGTGCCCTTGACAAGGGGGAGAGGCGGGCGTTTAAACCAGAGCTCCAAGCCCCCTAGCTGTGCGAGAGACAGGCTCAGAATGGGGAGGTGGAGAGAAGAAAGGCATCACCAGATGGTCTAGGTGCCATTCCTACTCTGCATTCCCAGTTGAGACCTGGGACAAAGGGCCTAACCTTTTAGGATCTGTTCCCACACTTCAGAATAGGAATTAAGAGAGAAACTTCAGAATTAGTGCTTGTTTCAATTGTCGTGACACTGACCTGGTGGCCATGTTCAAGTGCAGGAAGGTGGCGTGTCATGAAGGCTGGAGTTTGCCTTATCCCAGAGCTGCCCAAATGCTGCTGGACACACAAATTCCCAGGGATCTTGCTAAAAGGCAGATTCTGATTCAGCAGGACTGGGGTGGGGCCTGAAATTCTGCGTTTTTTGTTAGTAGAGGTCTCCCTCTGTCACCCAGGTTGGAGTGCAGTAGCACGATCACGGCTCACCGCAGCCTCCACCCCCTGGACTCAGGCGATCCTTCGACCTCAGGCTCCCAAGTAGTTGGAACTACAGGCACACACCACCCCACCTGGCTAGTTTTTCATGTTTTTTTCTAGGGATGAGGTCTCGCTGTGTTGCCCAAGCTGGTCTCAAACTACCAGGCTCAAGCAGTCCTCCCACCTCAGCCTCCCAAAGTGCTGGGATTACGGGCATCAGCCACCATACCCAGCATTTCGAATTCCTGGGGAAGTCCATGTTCTTGCTCCAGGACCACACTTGGAGCAGTGAGGGTTTAGAATTCTTTGGCAGCAGCGTCAACACAGAAAGAGCATCTAGGATGGAACTGGGTAGCGACGGAAGCTGGGTAGTGGGGTGAAAGGAATTCATCGTGCCAGTCTCATGACTTTTGGGGTATGTGGAAGTAGTACATGACTGCTAAGGGTACAAGATTTCTTTGGGGGATGATGAAAATGTCCTCCAATTATGCCAATGGTTGCACAATCTGTAAATATACCGAAACCACTGAACTGTACACTATGAATGGGTGAACTTTAAACAGTACAGACTGTTAAAAAAAATAAGTAAAGAGCAGTAACTTCTTCATGGGTTCTTATGAGAAAGAAATGAGCATATATGAATGCCTAGTCCCCTGAGAGGTTTAATACATGAAATTCCCTTCCCTTGGATGTTTGGATTTTCATAGACTGAAATTCTTTGAAACAGGACCCACATGTGTCCACAGCCAAACACTAGCCAGTCCTTGGAGTTCACTGCCAAGAGCATGATGGACTTCAGAGAGAGGCTCTAGGAAAATGTTGGAGACACAGATTCAGGCATGGAGAACACGAGGAATGGCCCCCATTCTGAGCCTGACTGTTCTTGGATTCGTATAGTGGATGGCTAGCCCCCCCCCCACGGAGTTGAGTCAGGGTCTCACGCTGTCACCCAGGCTGAAGTGTAGTAGCATGATCCCGGCTCACCGCAGCCTCAACCTCCTAGGCTCAGATGATCCTTTCTCCTCAGTGTCCTGAGTGACTGGCACCACAGGTACATGCCACCATATCAGAATAATTCTTTTTTATTTTCTGCAGAAAAATCAAGGTCCCCCACCCCCAAGGCCTGAGCCTTTGCACCTTCTTGCCCTCCTTCCATCCTAGTGGCAGAAGTTTGATCCAGGGTTCTGATGACCCCGTTAATGCATAGAACCCTCGTGGTGCATCTCCCTACAACTTCTTATGCCCTGTGCCAATGACGCCTCTTCCAAGAAGGCTTCCTTGACCTTCTATATCACTGGATTTATCTCTCCCTTAGAGAAGGGATCATTTCCTTCAGCCTGAGCAATTAGATCACACCAGCTAGTTCTGAAGGATTCAGCGGGCAGCTGGCACTTACAGAACCCCTACAGGTACCCTGCCAAGCCTCCACTGTGAGGCATACATCAAGGAATCATTCATTTTCTCATGCATTCGTTCATTCACTCATGCATCCATTTAAAAATTACCTTCTAAGCAGTTTGATGGTATCCTGCTCACCTACTATGTGCTAGCCTCTTGACCTCGCACCTTGACCCAGAGACAGGTGAGCCCGAAGGTATTGCCTGCTACCTGGTGTCATAGATGCCCAAGACAGACCCAGGTTGGAAGCCAAGAAGCCTGGGTCTTCCTCAGCAGGGTGACCACAGGCTCCAGGCTTCACCTCCCTGCACCTCAGCTTTCCAGCAGAATAGGGGAAACGGCCATGCCTGCCACCCTCCCCCAAAGCCATTGGGAGGGAAGAAGAACCCTGTCTGGGAAGAAGCCCACTCAGCCTTCTGAAATGCTCTCCCACCTAGCAGACCGAGCAAGCAAAAGGCAGAGAAAAGGGTCCTGGACTAGAAACAAGACAGTTCATGTTCCTCCCATGAAAAGCCTCAGTGTCCCCTTTTGTCATGAGAGGATGGCAAGTCCTCCCTCACAGGACTGCTGGGAGGGGAGCGGTCTGCCAGGACCTGCCTGGAGTCAGAGCTCTCCTCCAGGAGAGAAGAGTGAGGGGAGGGATGGGGGCCGAGCACTCTGCATGCGGCGTCCGGAGATAGCCACAGAGTCTGGAGTCCCTGACCCCACGAAGTAGTGTCCAGGCCAGGAGCAGGTGGGCCTCCCTCATTCGGAAGCTGAGAGCACTGACTCTGGCAGCAGACTGCCTTTGCTCCAAGTCCCGGCCTCACGCCTTCTAGCTGTGGGACACTTCTCCTTGCTCTTGGCTCCTCGTCGTGCAAAGGAGGATGATAATCATGGCTACCTCCAACGTGGCCCGAGGATGTATCTAGGACATCCAGGCAAGGTGTTAGAACAGGGCCAAGTTCTTCTAGACGTGGGGCCTCACTCTTCAGACACTCAGCGCGCACCTGAACACAGCCCAGAACAAGGCCACAGTGGCCCCACCCTGGCAGAGCTGACAGCTCTTCAGGACAGACAGAACAGACCTCACAAACTAACAGACAACAGCGGGTTGTGATCTTGCCAGGGATGAAACAAAGGAGGTGGGGTGAGCTATTAAGGAAGGAGCAAGGGGATGTATTTTGCGGCAGTCAGGGAGAGCCTCTCTGAGGAGGTGTCCTTTTGACTAACAATCAAAGGATATAAAAGAACCAATTATGAAACGAGCAGAAGAGGTCTAGGACATGAGGACAGCATGCAAAGATCAGAAAGGAGCCATGGCAGAGGCAGAGGAGCCAGGCTGCCCAGCAGCACGTGCGAGCCGGGCCAGCTGCCACCTGTCAGTCCCGCGCCCTCTCCACCTCACCCCTCTCACTCAGGGCTTTGCTCTCCAGACAACTCCAAACAAACAGGTCTGACCTTGGGCCTTGTGACCACTGACCAGCCCTGGGAAGACAGGGCCGCACAGGATCCCTGGGTAACATGAGACAGGCCAGGACAAAGAAGGGTGTGCCAAGAGGGAAGGCAGAAGGAGGGGCAGGGCACACAGAGTGGCCAGCCAGGCCAGCAGCACCCCTCAGGGCAGAGCCCAGGGGCTTCTGACTTGGCCTCACCGTCCCCACATCAAAGAATCATCTAAACCAGCCTTACCCCAGGTGCCCATGCTCTATTCAGCCCTCACTCCCAGCACCAGCACAAGCACTCAATTGGCCTTATATCCTGAGCCTGAAGATACCCCTCCAGGCCCAGAAGGCCCATCTCCTCCCTCTGTCCCAGGACAGCCCCATGGAGAACTAACCCCAGCCTTCCCTGCCAGAGCTCTCTCTTCCTGAGATAAAACAGCCAGACTCAGCCTGGGGCTCCCGACTTGGCTCCTGCCTGGCCCTGGTCTCCTCTGGCCCTCTCAGCCCCATCTCTAACGGGGTGGAACTGCGGGGCCCGTCCTTCCTCCGCCATGCTCCGTCCACCCAGAGCCCTTCCTTGGATCCCCTCTTCTTTCTCTCCCCCTCGCTCAGGTAAAAACCTTCTCAAGAAAGGAACATTCCTTAGGGTGATGAAGTTACTCTGCATCTTGGCTGTATCAATATCAATACCATTTGGGGACACCGGCTACACAGATTTCTGTACTGTTCCTTAAAAACTACATGTAAATTTTTCAGTGGCCACCAAATAAAAATTTTTAATTTAAAAAACATTTGTTTGTTTCTTTTAACAACACAATACAAAGTACTATTGTCATTATTCTGTCTCTTCCGGGTCTTCCTTATCTTCCCTTCCTGGTCTTCTTCCTTGTCTTCCTTCCCCCCCTCTCCTCAGGCACATGAATTTTCAAAAACACAATCAGTTGCTTGACCTGTAATCCCAGCACTTTGGGAGGCCGAGGCAGAAAGGATTGCCTGAGCCCAAGAGGTCTAGCCTGCCATGTGAGCCAGGATCATGCCATTGCACTCCCACCTGGGCAACAGAATAAGCCCCTGACTCAAAAAGAAAAACCCCCACTCAATCATACCCCTAAAGTGACCCAGAGTCCAGCCACCGACGGCCCTTGGGGCAACCCAAGTACCTGGCAGATCCGGATACAGCATCCCCTTCAGCTTCAGCCCAGAAGCTCACCTGGCTCAGCCTTCCTCCTGGGTCATGGCAGAGAGAATCAAGTGGCCCCATTGTACAGATGGGGAGACTGAATGGCCTGCCTAACATCGTGCAAACACGGTGTGTTCCTGGCAGGGCTGCTGTGTTTGTGAGCTGGTCTAACTCTGATGATCAAAACTTGTGTCTACCACAGAGCAGACCCCCAAATCATCCCTTCTTCCTGCCTTGTCTGCCTGCCTTCACCCCGTCATTGCCTCTGCCTTTCCCATCACTCTGTCCTTCTCAGACCCAGAAGGTAAATGTTCTAGTTATACCATTCTGGGAAGCAAACCATCCCCCAAACTTAGCAGTTTGAATTGACAATGGCACTTGTTGCCCACAGATCTGCACTTAAGGCAAGGCCAGCGGGGAAGGCTTACCTCTGCGTCCCCCAGCACCAGCTAGAGAGGTTCACCCAGAGGCTGAAGGATTCACGTGAGAGACAGCTCACTCTCATGGCTAGCAGGCGGGTGTGACTGTGGTGGAGCCCTGATTCTTCTCAACACAACCCTCCACGGGGCCCTCTCTCAGGGGGCTGCTTGGCCTTCCTCACAGCATGGTGGCAAGGGGCTCAGAGCAAGCAGCCCAGTAGACGGGGGCTGAAACTGTTGTTCTCCAAAGGCCTGGGCTTCGAAACTGGCACAGTATGACTTCCGCCCCATTTTATTGGTCAAGAACTTGGAGCCAGGCTCTACGGGAGAAGTCATGACATGGAGGCTTTAAAACAACCACAGCATATAGGATCAAGACACAAAAAACATTTGTATTTCTGTCTACTCGTAGTAAACAATCTGGAAATAAAATGAAGAAGACAATTCATTCACAACAGTATCAAAAAAACAAAGCATTGAAATAAATTCTACAAAAGAAATAAAAGCATTGTTCACAGAAAACGGAAAAATATTGCTAAAAGAAATTTTAAAAGACCTGAATAAATGGGGATTAAACAAATGCTTATGAATTGGAAGACTCAATACTATTAAGATGGTGACATTTCCCAAATTGTCATCAAAATCCCTACCAATCTGTGTCAAAATCTCTGCAGGTTTTTTGGTAGAAGTTGATAAGCCAATCCTAAAATTTACATGGAAACAAAAACAACCCCAAAGAGCCAAAACAATCTTGAAAAGCAAGAACAAAGTTGAAGGGTCTTCACTACAAGATTTCAAATTTTACTATAAAACTACAGTAATTAAGACAGTGTTGCGTTATTATAAAGAGAGGCTATAGATCAATGCAACTGAACAGGAAAATCCAGAATAAGCTCACATGTGTATGGCCAATTGATTTTCAACAAAATGCCAAGACAATTTAATGATGATAGGATGGCCTTTTCAAGGAACGGTACAGGGACAGTTGGATATCAATATGCACACACAGAAAGAACTTAGTGTCCTACCTACTACCACACACAAAAATTAAGTCAAAATGGATCACAGATCTGAATACAAGAACTAAAACTATACAATGTCCAGAAAAAACACAGAAGAAAATCTTTGTGACTGGGGATCAAAGATTCCTCAGCTATGACACCAAAACATTACCCAGAAGAGAAAAAGTTAGTAGGTTGGACTTTATAAAAATTTAAACCGTTTGCTTCAAAAGATTGTTAAGTCAATGAAAGGACAAACCACAGCCTGGGAGGAAGCACTTGCAAATTATTTATCTGATAAAGGACTTATATTGAGCCTACAATGATAAAACAAACAACCCAATTAAAAGAAAAAGATTTGGATAAACACTTCACCAAAAGATACAAATGACTAATCTAATAGGCCCTTGAAAAGAAGCTCAGCATCATCTGATCATCTGTCATTAGGGAAATGTACATGAAAACCACAAAAAGACACCCCCACATTAAAAAAAAAAAAAAAAGTGTTGGAGAGGAAGTCGAGAAACTAAAACCTTTATACATTTTTTTTTTTTTGAGTTGAAGTCTCACTCTGTCCCCCAGGCTGGAGTGCAGTGGCACACTCACTGGAGTTGACCTGCTGGGCTCTGGCGATCCTTCCGCCTCAACCTTC
This sequence comes from Carlito syrichta, assembly GCF_000164805.1. NCBI lineage: Eukaryota > Metazoa > Chordata > Mammalia > Primates > Tarsiidae > Carlito > Carlito syrichta. The sequence continues at coordinate 74,410 of NW_007247769.1, read as the reverse complement.
CAAGTAGCCGGAACTACAGGCATGCACTACCACACCCGGCTAATTTTTGACTTATTGCAGAGGCGAGGTCTTGCCAAGCTACCCGGGCTAGTCTCAAACTTGCGGACTCAGACAACTTTATACATTTTTATATTGTGAGTGACAATATAAAATCGTGCAGTCACTTTGGAACACAGTTGGGCAGATTCTTAAAAAGTTAAGCATACACTTATCATGTAACTCCTGAATATCTACCCAAAAGAAATGAAACCATACATTCACAAAGAGACTTACATGCAGATAGATGTTCATAATAGCATTATCTGAAATCACCAAGAACCAGATAAGTAAAAGGTAGTTGTAGCCTTGCATAGACTACTACTTGGCAATAAAAAGGAATGAAGTACTGATATACGAAGCAACATGGATATACCTAAGGAGCATGCCCAGTTAAAGAAGGCTGACACAAAAAAATTAGGTAATGCATGATTCCATCTATATGAAATTTCTAGAAAAGGCAAAGCCATAGAGACAGAAAATGCACATGCAGTTTTTCCAAGGGGGGCGGGGCCAGGAGGGTTGCGAGAGGGAGATGAGGGGTCGTGGAGTGGGGTGGGGTAGTGGGATTTGACTACAGAAAGGCCTAAGGGAACTTAGAGTGTTGGAAATGTTCTAAACCTGAATTGTGGTGACGATGCATAACTGTATACGTTTACTAAAACTCATTGAACTGCACACTTACAGTGGATGACTTTTATGGTACGGAAACCGTATCTCCCTTGGGCTGTTTTCCTAAAAATGCCACAGCAAGGCACAAGCATGAGAAGGGCCAGCGGACGCTGAGGGGCAGAGTCCATGAAAAGGTTGAGTGCTGGCCCTGGACTTGCAGGAGCACTCAGACCCTCAGGCCACAGGCGGACTCCAGCCCCAGACAGCCGTTCATTCAGGCCCTGACCCCTATATTCTCCAGAGCTTCTGGACCGAGGGCAATTCAGCGGGCTCTTGACCAGGCTCCCTGGGAGTTCATCAGTCACTCTAGGACACCGTCATTATTCACTGAGCTATGCCAGTCATAGGTCTCATGTGCTGCCCCACTCCACCCAGTGCCAGTGCTGTGTGGCCCAGGCTTCTTTTCCTCAGGGGACCCCCAAGAAAGTGTTATTTAACCTCCCTAGGTCTTCGTTTCCTTGTCTACTAATCTCGTGGCACTGGCTGCCCTGACTCACTCACAGAAAGGCAGAAACCACGGAGGGAGTGGGTAGACTGGTGCCTGAAAACCCAGCAGGTCAGGAAGCAAATGCCGCTGAGCCACGAGGCATCCTGGGACAGGCAGGGGAGTCTTCCAAACCCAGGTCCAACCCAAACTCTGTGTCCCCAGACCTCCCCTGCTCACAGACTTCCCAGGGAGGGAGGAAAAACTTGTTGCCCCCCCCATCCAACGTTTATCGCATCCAGGGTCACTTCTAGCATACCTGTGAGGGCTGGTGATCCAAATTAGGCTTGGGCCCCTCCAGCACCAGGGACCTCGCTTTTTCTAGGCAGCCCCTGCCTGTCTGAACAGCTCTAAATCTTGAAAAAGCACGTCCTGCCCTCAAGTAGAACAAGACACCTCTCCAGCATCTTGGAGTAAAGAGCACTGAGGGGTATCAGACTCCCCAGCCCCCAGCAATGGTCTGAACATTTGGATTCAGGTTTGGGCTGGTGCCACAGCAAGTGTCTTCTGAAAAAACTCTCCCCAGATATACACAGCACACACATGGGGAGACTGTGAGAAGCACTTTCTGAGACAGTGGGCCTCATGTAGGATCCCTGGGCTGACAACACTGGCAGCTCCTGGGAGCTCGTTGGAGATGCAGTTGCCGGTCCAGACCTGCTATATGAAAACTGATGCCCAAGACCCATCATCTCCGTTTCAGCCAGCCCTCCTGGGGATCTGACCCCTGCTAAGGTTTGAGAGCCAAGGTCCAGGGATCAACTAAAGCCTGATTTGAGAAACAGACCTGACCTGAGCATGGGGTGGGGGGATCCTGAATGTCACACCCTCGGCTTCTCCTGTCCCCAAAGTGGTTGTTAGTTTGATAGCCACCAACTGCGATGCTTTGTGGGGGTCATTGTAAGTCCCCCACAAGAAAACAACAAAACAAATTAAAACCCGGCCTGAAGCTTTCCCTCCATGAAGAGGTGATGGCAGCTGCCAGGGCCCAGGGTGACAATGCCAGTGCCGAGACATCAAGGCAGGTCAGGCAGGCCTTGTGTGCGCCACCACACCTGTCAGACCCTGTCCCACAAACCGGCAGTGCCCAGGGCCAGTCCGCCCGGGAGGTGGGAGGTGGCAGGTGGCCATGGTTTCTGCTTTGCTTTCAGCAGATCCAGCAGCCCCATGTAATGACACTGGGGCCTGACAGCCTCCGAGGAACCTTTTTGTCTCACAGCCATGGCCAGTGCCCATAACTGATACGGGTTGCGGGGCTGCCACCCTCGCCCTGGCTGGCAATTAGCGCTCCCGTTGCTGGCTGTCAAGCACTCCTGACACCTCAGGGGAACAGAGGCTTGTCAGGTTGCCGGCCTGTGGCTCGTTATGCCAGGGGCACGGGCTCCCTGCCCCTGGCCCCCTTTGATCTCTGTAGGGTGGAGTGGGCAGGTGAGCCGCCTTGTCACTTCCACTCTCTTTTCAAGAAGGTAGACAGAGGCAGCTGGTGACAGCTTCCCCATCCCTGTCCCCTCTGGAGTCCCCGAGTCCTGCACACAGTGATCAATGGGAAGGGCTCTGGCGGGGCTCACGTGGAGCCAGGGAGGCGTGGCAGTGAAGGGCAGATGACCTGGGGGACTCGGGCTTGGGTTGGTCATCCCTGTGTGGCCTTTGGCAAGTCCCTTGTCAGAAAACTGAGCAGGTGGGCTGGATCTGAATTTTCCAAACGACGGGTCTCATCCCATTAACGGATTATAAAACTAATTTAGTGGATCAAGACAGCGTTTTAAAACTTGAGAAGGGGACAGGCTAAAATACAACAAAACAGAACAGAATAGAATCACACGCGTTAAAGGTAAGCACTGTTCCCTAAACATTTTGTTCTAGCTACATATATTATACACACAGGTACTGGAGTGCGGTGGAGAAAGGCTTTCTTACTGGGGATGAATAAGTCCCAAAGCGGCCCCACCTGGATGAGCCCCTAGTTCCTAGAATGGGGGCTGGACATGCCATCCGTACCAGGTTGTGTGGACCCTCCATTTATGGGCAAAGACCCCAGGGTGGGAAAGGAGAAAGCCCAGGTGACTTCATGGAGCTTCTAGTGTCATCAACAGATGAGGAAGGAGCCACCCAAAGCTCAAAGGGCCAGGTGGGGCCCCATTTGCCTCTGTGTGCCTCCCGCCTGCTACCCTTGTCCAATGCCTGGCACAGAGGAGGTGCCCTAAGCACTCCTTGATATATGCCCTGAACCAGACTACCCCAGAGGGAAGAACGAGCCTCCACCAGCTGTCTTCTGTGTACTGGGCCTTGCTAGTGTCTCCTGAGCCCACCCAGACAGGCTCGGTAATGGTGGGGCTCTGTCCTGGTTCCATGTAGGCACCTCCTAGAAGACTGTGCGCCAGTGGAGGACACTGCAGTGTCAGGCATGACGAGGCTGGCGTGCACAGAACTTTACAGTGCACTCTATCCGGATCATGTTGCTTGGTCCACGCACAACATACTAAAATCTCCAACCCTATGCTGTGAGAATTGCAGGAACCTGTACCTGCTGGAACGATGTTCAGGAATGGCCATTAGCTGACCCTCCTCTAGCACTTTACAGTTTTCACGGCTCCTTCTTATGCATCATCTCATATATTCCACTCTGTGAAATCAGCATCCCCACCCCCAGACTACAGTTCAGGAAACAGAAGCTCAGAGAAGTGCAGCACCCTGCCCAAGGTGGCACAGCCAGCAAGAAGTCGAGCCAGGAGGTCCTCTGCCTGCCTGAGCCCGCTGGGCTGCCCTTTTGCCTTTGTCCTGCCCACCAAGCCCCCGGCTCCCTGGCCAGGATGTGGTCTGACAGCCCGTGCCGTCTCTCTCCTTTCAGACAAGCGCAGCTATTTTGGAAAATCCCTGTTGAGCTAAGTCAGGTTCGACTGGATCCAATAAAGGTCTTCTATTTTTCTCTTTGCTATGAAATCATATTTTATTTAAAAGCCCAAAGTCCCACAAATCACCACTAAAGCAGCCTGGCCCGCGCTGCCAGGGCCGGCATCTACCAGGCTTCCTCCCCGGTAATACGCAGATGGCTCCGCCCCTCCCCTCCCCCACCATACACAGGGAGGATAGATCAGAGCTTATCGCTATTATATGGTATCTGTCTTAAAAGCCAGCCCCTCTTTGCAGACACAGACACTCCCCAGCTCACATTTATCAGTTTTATTCCTTTAATGATTCAAACTTGTGCCGCGATGTGCTACTCGGAACGGAGGATTTTATGGATTTAACAGTTTTATTAATTTAAGAGGTTTCCACTGAGCACCAGAATGGCTCAGTGTGACAGAGAAGGTATCATAAATGAATTGATTTGTCACATATCAGAATGCGATCCAGCAGTGATTTCATTATTGGAGTTATTTTCCTCCAATTATCTGCAAACTTAAAATGCTAAAGAGCACCCCCCTCTGCCCCCGCCCCCGGCAGCAGCCGGCCTGGATCATTTGAGCAGGAAATAAATGCAAATCGATGGCCCAAATTTGCTGCCATGTGTGGAGGCTGCCCACGCCTCCCTCCTCCCCTCAGCATCTCTGCTCCGAGAAAACAAAGCCGCGGGGCGGAGGGGTCTGCCGGTGCGGCCTGCGGGCAGAGACCATCTGCGACCCTGAGTGTTGTGTCCAGGGGACCAGTCTCATCCTCTGGGGAATCCCAGGCTCAGAGGAGCTCTGCATCCCTTCTCGAGTCCAGTGCACAGATGACCAGGAGAATGGTGTCTGGCCACAGCCTCTGCTGGCCCCCCAGGCTTTTGGACATGGATGGGGTGGATGGAAGAAGAATGAGCACTGGACAAGGAGCCTGACCAGGTGGGGTTCTATTCCTGGCTTCCCCCACGCCTCATTCTGTGGCCAAGGCAGTCCTAAAGGCTAGTAAACTTTCCGCAGTGTCCCAAATGTGGCTGCACAGTGTCACGCCCCTCTTTTCTCATAATTCTCTTTTCTCTGCATACTTCTCTTTTCTCAGCTTAGAAGACACCTATCCCCACCGCCCTCAGAAGCCCTGTTCTTTGCCCTCCACCACTCTGCCCAGCTACTGCCTACTCTCTGTCTCTTCCTCTGCCCTCAAGGCCAGGCTGGGCTCCCAAAGGCCCCTGAACTCTCCAGCTCTGAACCCTTCTCCAGCCCACATGACTCTGACATGCTGAGTTTCCTCATCAGCAAGATGAGGGTGTGGATGAACAGGTCTGCATGGTCCCCGAGGCCCTCGTCCATACTCGGTACACCACCACTGAATGCCAGGCACTCAGCAAGGGCCAAGCAAAGAAGGCCACACATCAGCCACCATCCGGCCGTGGGGAGCCCCTTCCTGTCCAGACAGCAGGAGAAGACACGGGACTCAGCCAAAAGTGACCAGTGACTTCACGGACCTGCTCAAGACCTGGAGAATTCGGACAGGGACTGGGAGCTCTACATCTCCCTCTATGCCATCTGCCCACCTGGCTCTGTGCTCCCTCGCGTCAGCCTCTCTGATCAATTTGGGACTGTCTGGGCTTGCCACGAGGCCTAAACCAAAGGGCTCAAAGAGACAGTGTGGGGGAAGGGTGTAACCAAGTCAGAATACTCACAGACCAGCCAGCTCCCACCTACTTTCCTGGCAAAGAAGAACCAAGGCCTATTCCAGTCCACTCGGTTTTAAGGAGGGAACGAAGCAAGAACCACCTACAAGACACACCCTGAAGTATCGGGAACACGCTCAGGCCCTCCTCATCTCCTCTTGACAAGATTTTTCAGATGGAGAAAGGCAGGCCCAGGAAGATACTGTGACACACCCAAGGCTACACAGCTGAGCCTAGCCCAAGTCTATGTGGCTCACAGCCCTTCCAAAGAGGTGTCTCTCAGCCCCTACATGCCACTCACCCAGCTTGCACCCCCGTTAGAAACCCTAGCATCTGCCAGGGGAAGAACCCTGAGGCTGCAGGAGAAGTAGAGAGGGCAGCCACAGTGGGGTGCAGTGCCCCCAAGGGTGCATGCGGGGGCTGTTGACCAGAGCAACACAGACCCTCGCTTGTCATGTGTCTCCATCTTCCCAGTGAGCCAAGGCTGCTGATGGGTCTTCTGGGGGTCATGCACGAAAGGAGAAGAAAGTCCTCGGTAGACTGTAAAGTGCTGTGCCCGAAAGAGCCAGGGTGATTACAGGGACTGTACAGGTCCAGGCAACCAGAAAGAGACTTGACAGTCATCAGAATTCACCCCAAAGTGCACTCACCCCCCAACCCCTGTTCAGCAAGTCCCGATGACCAGGCCGTTCCACGTGGCTCCACACCCTTGTGAGGTGGAGGGAAATTCCCACATTGGTGTGTTACCAGAGAAGCTGCATTCCTCACAGTTTCATCTTCTCTTCCCCGAGAGTCAAGAGGAAGTTAGACCAAGGCAGACCTGGGGTTGGGGTGGGGATGATAAAAGAGCACAACATGGGCATCCCTAAAGCATCCCCATCTAAGCCAACAGCCCCTGGGGGAGGGGCAAAAACCCTAGAACAGGTCTGATTGCCCCAGCCTGCAGGAACAAGGGTCCCCAAAGCTGGCCTGGTGGACCCAAGAGCCGTCTGAGGACCTGCTATCCCTATACAAGCCCTACAATGAGGGCCTATGCGGGTCCACCTTGGCTTCCTGGAAAGCAGCTGGAGGCAGCTGTCTACAGTCTCTGGGCAGTGGCATCAAGGACCCAGGAGAGGGGTTAAACTCCTCGGGTACCAGGCAATGCTGTGCATGGGAGATGGATCATCTGGGTCCCAGTCCTGGGCTTTCAAGGCTAGGAGTTCCTCCCCACCTCTGCAGTGACCCTCCTCCCTCCAAAGAGGCCAACTGCTGGGGCCTCTCTACCCCACAGCAGCCCACTCTGCTCTCCTCCAGCTTAACTAGAAAGTTCCTTACACACCCAGTATGGAAGCCCACCTACTTTTACACACACAATGTGCACACACACACAATTAAATGCCACATTCCTACACTCCCATGCACATACACGTCTGACCCAGCAGGTGCTCAGGTCAGATTCCCCCACACAGACCCTCCCACTGCTCACCCACCCAGTCCAGAGACTCTGCAAGCCATGGGCAGTGTCTGACGGATGAGCTGCACAGCTGAACCCCAGGGGAAATGGCCAGATCCAAGGTGAAGTGCGATTTCCCCTTCCCCCTCCAGCACTTCATTACCGGCCTGACCTCTGAGGGCTAATCAAGGTGTCTCATTCGCACGGTACTGAAATAGCCTCCTAATGTGCACCAGGACCATCTCCTAAAATTAATGCTATGACAAGTAATGAGGGTCTCCATTAACTGATATCTGCACGTGGAAATTCTAATTTTCCCAGAGTGGGCTAATGTCTCTGAAAGCTCCCCGCTGGGAAGCCTGATGTCCCGGGCTACAGGCATGGAGCAAATCAGAAGGCAGTAGAATCCGTCACCAGTCTGCCACAGACAAACAACCACCAGCCAGTCACTCAGGATCACAGCTGTAAGCACGGGCCACCAGTGGCTCTGTGCTCCGCTTGCCTGGTACTCTGAATCAGTCCCTTCTCCACACACAGGCCCAGGGTGGGCTACCCTGAGCCTGGGCCAGGACTTGGAGGTCCATAGTTAGACAACTGTGTCACGGTCAGGCATTGTGCAGAGCGCTGGAGCAAAGAATAATGGCCCAGCCCAGTCCCGGTTTGGGGACCAGGCTGAGCCAAGGGCCAGGCTAAGCCAACCTGAGGGATGGCAGGACAAGCAGGGGACTCAAGGTGTCCCTGAGCTAAACAGGGCAAGGGTGCACCGATACATCCATGACAAGGCCCTTGTTGGGAGATGTGGATATCCCCAGAAGGTGACAGCTTGCTGTCCCAGGGGAAATCCATGAAGGAGGTAGATTTAGAGCAGGTGGCTCACCTTCATCCTCATTCCATTTGGCATTTGCACAAACCAAGAAAGTAAATTGCATGGGACCATGACATAGTGTGGATTCACCTTGGCATTCTTCAGTGGTGGTACTCATTCCCAGAATGTCCCCTAAGACCCATGACTACATCTGGCTGACCATTTTAGGGCCCCCCCCAGGCCCTTCAGGCCAGAGCCCTTTCCTCTCCACCACGCATAGACACGCAAGACTTGCCAAATTCTGACACCAACACATACCCGACTTCCTACCTCCAGTGTCCTTCTAATCCCTTTGAAGGATGCTGGACAAGGAAGGAATGTCCAGGTGACTTCCTCCCATCTTCTCCCTGACCTCTACCCTGCACATTCCCCTTGCCCACTGCACCTTCCTCCTTCTCTTCTTCAGGTCTCAGCTCGGAAGTCATTTCCTCTAGGAAGCCTTCCCTGGTTGAGGTGCTCCTGCTGTTTTCTCCCACTGGCCCCTGAACTGCCCCCGTCAGAGCACCATCTAAGTGGAGTGTTCTAATCCTGCTGTTTGTCTGCTTTCCTACCAGACCATGAACCACGTGAGGACTGAGGCCAGGAGCCTGGAATGCATGGATGAGAGTGTATTTGGGAAACGTACAGGTATTGACAGAAGCCACCATACAAACTGGGTGGAAAATAGTTGGCAGGGGCTGGCTCTCAGGGGTAAGATAGCAGCATGCAGGGGGTGGTGGGACTTCAATGGACCTCCAGTGGCCTGCAGAGACCCTCGATCTCATGGCTGAGAGGGAAGGGTCTACACGCTCATCTCCAGCACCCAGCTGTCTAAAGAAGCAAAGCAGTTATGACTAGGATTCCCGCTTCACAGCTGGGGAGACTGAGGTCCCAAAGAGGAGAAGCAGCGGCCCAATATCACGTGTCAGGAGCAACTGACAGCTGGAAGGCTGTCACTGAGGCACCCTCATTGGTGCCAGGTTTCGTTCCTTCCTGGGGCTCCCGGCACGCCTTGAACTGAGGACTGTGTTTGAGACAAGTTGTTGGGTTGAGGAATTGGCTCATCTCGCATCATGACACTGGGTCTGTCCTGTGCTCTGAATAAATGTTGAGCTTATGCCTGGCCTCGCCTGGCTTGGCACGGCCCCCATCCAGGTCTGCATTGGTGGGTGGGGAGTGAGTCCCCTGAGTTCAAATAGACTGTGTTAAAAATAGAGTGTGGACCCTTCTCTTCTCTTCTCTTGACCATGAGATCCAGGGTCTCTGTGACCCCTGGGGGGTAGAAAGAATCAAGGTCCCATCTCCCCCTGCATGCTGCTGTCTTGCTTCCAAGAGCCAGTCCCTGCCCAGTCTGTGTGGTGGCTTCTGTTAATACCTGTGCATCCCAAATACACTCTCACCCATGCACCCCAGGCTCCTGGGCTCAGGTGCTTCCTCTCTGGAGCATTCTCGGGGCTTCTTACCCGGGCACCAAATCCAGCCCTGTGTGTCCCCTTCCTGCGTGGACAACCACCCAGCCTTCCACCCTCCTGCAGCATTTCCCAGAACATCCTCATTGCACAACCAGAAGGCCCCTCAGCTCTGCTTCCTCTCAGAAATCCCAGAGGCACAAGGGACTGAGGGTGTGGGGGGCCTCCAGGAAAGACCCCGGAGGCTGCTGTCCCAGAGTGCCTTTCCTGCATGGCATACGGCATAAACTCTCACTCATCCCTTAGCCCAGTGACAACCTTCTTGTCACTTCCTCCAGGAAACCTTCTCTGATTACCACCGCCACCCCCAGTCACAGTTAAAGGACACACTCAGAGACTTGGAATTGATCTTGAGGCACCACAGAAGCCCCTGAGCAACTGTTAACGAGGAAAGGGGGGCAATCTCAGTTGTGCCTGAGGAAGGTCCCTCGGTCTGAAAGGTGAAGAGGTTAGAGGGAAGAGCAATCCGGCAGAGGAGAAGCAACCAGGAGGTGGTGTCAGTGTCCTCAGCAGACAGGAGGTGGTGGTGTCTGGCAGTGGGGTAGGAGCAGTGGCATGGGAAGGAAGTGGGCAAAACCAAAAGGCCTGTGGGAGCAAGATGGCCCGGTGGCTGATGCAGTGGAGACGTGTCCAGCAGGTCCCAGGATCTAGTCTAGGGGATTAGGTGGGTGGCACACCCAGAGGAAGTGGGAATTCCCTAAAATAACTGTGAAAAACTACGTGTGAGTGGCACAGCCCTACTCAAACAGTGTTTTCTTGGCATTTTGCTATAAAGATTTCCATTGGCCAGGCACAGAGACTCATGCACGTAATCCCAACACTTTGAGAGGCTAAGTGAGAGGATCGTTTGAGTCCAGGAGTTCAAAACCAGCCTAGGCAACATAGCAAGACTTCATCAAATTAGCTGGGTGTGGTGGCGTGTGCCTATAGTCCAGCTACTGAGGAAGTTGAAGCAGGAGGATCAAGGAGATGATAAACCATGATCATACCACTTCATTCCCTCTAGCCTGGGCAACGAAGTGAGACTCCCCCTCAAAAAATAAAAAGTAAAGATTCCAACGTATACAGTTTATCCAGGAATTCCAAGGTCAGTTTCCTGAGCCCCTGTGCCCGCACGTCTCTGTGACCACCACCCCCCCCCAGTCCTGTCTATCGGTCAAGCCTTTTCTCTCTTCCAGGAAGGAAGCTGACCTCCCACCCATCAGAGTCCTCTTCCCCCTGCCTCCAGCTATACCTCCTGTGGGCTCAGAGATTCAGAGTCCACTGAGCCCTTTCTCATTCACTGACTTCTCTCAGCTACACAATCAGTCATCCTGAAGGGAGTGTTTTTCTGGCCAGGGAGCACAGTGGCTAGAAACAAGGCTCTGGGGCCAGGCCACAGAGGCTCATAGCTGACTTTGTGACTTAGGAGTTGATGCCACAAGTGACTTGCTTAACCTCTCTGTGCCTCAGTTTCCTCATCTTTGAGACGGGAATGTCACCAATAGTAGCTATCATGCAGGTGGGTTTGAGGCTGCCATGCTACTGGTAGCTGCTAAGCTCAGTGCTGGCCTCCAGTAGGTGTTGAATGAATAGCAAGCCCCAAGTCAGGGAGTCAGCAAGTCACTAAGACCAGCTCACATTCAAGGGGAAGCGTGTCAAAGACTGCATGGGCATATTTCAAAGCTTTACACATGGCACCCACGTGTGATGAGACACAACCTAATTATTAGTGGTGGTGGCAGCCGAGAGCTAAGTTTGAGCTGACCTCACCCTCAAAGTCCTGGCTCTTCAGCAGTATCTCATGGCAATGCCAGGCCACGTGGGTGAAATCACACATCTTTCCTCTCGAGAGCAGCAGCAGAGATCTCTGTTACGCCAGCAACCCTGCGTCCAGCATTTTGTGAGAACTCACTGCCGGCTGCCTCTACCGTCTGCTGGCACCCTCTGCCCCTGCTCTGAGTCTGAGAGACGGCCTTGACCGTTGTCTGTCTGGTGACCGTGAAGATTGGCACGCTCCTCACTCAAGGGTGCGCTGGCCCTTATCAGGGGAGAGCGACATCCACAGCGCTGAGCCAGCCCACCCTCTCACCCGGTCTGCACTCTGCAGAAGGCAGGGCGGCTGCACGAGACAGAAATTGCACTTGACAAACTCTCCATGTGTCTGGGCAGCGGCAGAGTGAAATCAGAAGGGAAGGAAATTGGCCCGGCTTCCTGACCAGGTGCAGAGGGGACACGCCAAGCTCCAGGAAAGAAAACCCAAGAGGGAGAAAATCAGTGGCCTTGGTCATAAAGGGGACTGATTACCCAAAGACCTGTCACACCCACCAAGGTTGCTGGAGTGGCCTTGGCTGGCCCTGCTTTCTGGAGGACAGAGTGCCTTGACACGTCAGTTCACCCAGGTTCAATTAGTTGCTAAGTGTGCTGGGTCAGGAGGACAGTGGGTGAGGCTTTCTAATTATGGGCATGAGAAGGTCCGAGCCTGACCCCTGTCCATGGAGGCTAAGGAGGGAGCCAGAAGGAAACATGCCTTGGCTTTGGACTCAGATGAAGCTGAGTTTCGTGACTACCTCAGGTAGGCAAGCCCCTTCCCCTTGCAGAGACGCTGATCCCTTTCTGCAATACTCTAAATTTATTGGGAACTTCCAGCATGCCAGGCACATATGGCATGTTACAGGTATGAACTCAGGTAACTATGTCCAAGAATCCTAGAATATAGCTACCATTATTCTGATCACTATTTTACAGGTGAGGAGACTCAGGTCCAGAAAATTAAATTTTCCCAGGTCTAGGTTCAAATATGAGTGACAAGCTGGTGCTCCAACCCCTGGCCACCGTGCTGCCTCATCAGGCCAGGTGCATCTCCTCAGGGGTCATAAGGGTTCACAGAGACATGCAGATAGCAAACTATGAACACAGCCGATGTGCTGACACACCACAGGAGAACTTTCCACACATTAGCTCACCGCACACTCCCAGGAGGCCTATGCAGGAGGCACAACTGCAATCTCCACCTGCAGGGGAGGAAACCGAGGCACAGAAAAGTCGAGGCATTTGCCCGCGTCACTGAGCATAAGCACGGCAGAGATGGGAGCTGAGCCCAGGCCGTCTGGCTCTGGAGTCCTGCATATCCCCCTTTGCAAGGGCCCAGCACATGGCGTACAGTAGGGCTCAGGGAGGGACAACCTTGGCACTTCTCCACCTTGAGCAGCATAAAAGAAAGCCAAGTGCAGCGAACACTGAGGAAGTCTCCCCACGTGCCCGCCAAAATTGGGATCTTGGAAGGGCTCAGAGATGCGCCTAACTGGCCAAGCCTAAGCTCCTGGCCGGGGCAGGGAGTTGGGCAGATTCAGAAATGTCCCTGCTTGAAACAGAGAACCAAATACGGCATGTTCTCAATTACAAATTGGAACTAAACACCGGGTAGACACGGACTGAAAGATGGGAACCACAGATACTGAGGACTCCTAACGGGTGGGGTGAGGGTGGAAACACCACCTATTGGGAACTGTGTTCACTGTTTGGGTGATGGGCTCAACAAAAGCCCAAACCTCACCCTCATGCAATATAACCATGCAACAAACCTGGGCATGTGCCCCTGAATCTAAAACAAATACTAATTTTTTTTTTAGTTGGAGCCTCACTCCTTTGCCCAGGCTGGAGTGCAGTGGCATACACACTCACGGCCACCCCAGTGTCAACCTGCTGGGCTCTGGCAATCCTTCCACCTCAGCCTTCTGAGTCGCCGGAACTACAGATGCGTGCTACCACACCCAGCTATTTTTTATTTTATTGTAGAGACAAGGTCTCGCCAAGTTGCCCAGACTGATCTTGAACCCAGGCTCAGGCAATCCACTCGCCTTGGCCTCCCAAAGTGCTGGACTTACAGGCTGAGTCACCAAGCCCAGCCTAATTTCTTTTGTAAAGCAAGAATTGCCCCTGCTTCAGGGAAAACTGAGGGAAACCTGGGAGACGGGGCTGCCCAGTGGGGGGGGGGCTTTGTGGAAGAGGTGGGCTAACAGGCAGGTGGGGCATGGGCAGGTAGAGATGCAACCTAGGAACAGGAGCAGCACTCCTGATGAGAAACATGGCGTGAACAAGACCTAGCAGTCACAAGGCTCCCAGACAGTCGGACCACACCCGCCGACAGTCAGAACTCCCAGGATCTGCCAGTCGGAAAAGTCCTGCCACACCTGGCCAGGGACCATGGGTCAAGGGGAGCAGGCAGAGGCAGACTGTGGGCACACTCTTGGGGCGCAGAGGCATGGGAAAGGGGCAGGAAGAAGCAGCACACCCCACCACGGCCGACGCTCTGGCCCAGTCAGCCCTGTCCTGGCAGTCAGGAGACCTAGTCTTGATCCTGAGGGGTCCAGCGTCCTCCCAGCAGCTTTCGCTCCCATCCTCCAGCTACCCAGGACCCCACCCTTAAATCATCACCAGATCATTAACCTGGGAGTCCGTAATGCTGACATTCCCTCCCAGAAAATTCATCTGGAAAGTCATAAAATCGCACCAAGGATGGTCATGAGCAATGAGCGAGGTTGAGCCCTCAGCCGCTCTGCCTGAGGGAACCCGTCTCGAAGACACGGGCTGGCGTGTGGTTCCCTCCCCCTAGCGGAGGTGGGTGGCTGCCCCTGCCTGGTTTTCACATGAGACCTGCACCCACAGGAGAGGTAAAGTTCGACCCCTGCGACCCTCTCCAGGGACAGCGCCCCAGCAGCTCACAAGTCACCTTCCCCACAAAAGCATCCGAGCTGGCCCCTCGCATCTGCCCCCTCCCACCTCCTCTCCTTTGAGTGAGATGTGCCTCTCGCCAGGGTACCTGTACTCATCCCCCATCCTGTTCATGCTCCAGGGAGTCTTCCCTGACCACTCGAACACAGAGTCACTCCCTGTGAGACCCTCAGGATGCCCACCTCCTGGCATTCCCTGGACATGTGGACATCTCAATGTGCGTCCTGGGATGGCATCTTGAGCCCTCAGCCACTGGATGCTCCCAGAGGACACCAATTTACTCTTCCCCCACCCACCCGCCCAAACCCAGCACAGATTATGAGCCCAGCAGACCCTCAAAAATCAATTATGACACCAAGCATTGTTGCTGCTAGAGGACTCTCCCACCCTCATCTCTGCACAACACTGTTGCGTGGGCATTTCCATGTGACCCTGAGGACCAGACCTACAGGCCTTCTCAAAGGGGCTCACAACCCAGACAAGACTGAGGACCCAGTCTTGGGAAATGGAGGCTGAGGGAGGAGGTTAAGAGCTTTCTTAGGATTTGTATTTTGGGGGACATGCCCAGGACTCCAATCAAGGTCTTCTGTTACCTGGATGTGACGCCCCAGAAGGTGTAGTGGCCCACCTGAAATCATCAGGAGGAGGGTGGGCAGGACCCTGGGGTTTCAGGGCAGAAGCTGGCTCTACCACCAACTCCTTCTGTGACTTCAGATGTGTCTCTGACCCCTTGGGCCTCAGGTAAAGGTGATGACGGGGGTATGAATCCCCAGCAGCACAGGCATGCTCTGGGTGGAGCAGCCAGGACAAATTGTCCAGCCAACCCAAAACCAGAAAGGAACTGGGTCAGGAAAGGCCTCCGGGGCCAAGTGGGCCTGTCGCGTCTCCTTGGACATGGGTGCAGACTCACTCGCCACCCCTTCTCACTTGGTCTGCCGAGCTTCCTGCAGGTGGGGGCTGCCCACAGCACTCTCAAGGAGGAGCCAAGGGCTAGACCAGCCCCCCAGTCCTCCAGTCCCCCTGGTGATAGCATTCACCACCCCCCAGGCCCAGTGCTTCCATGACTGAGCCCACCCCCAGGGCAGTGGCCAGTGTGGATCACAAATGTCCTTGCTAACAGATACTTGTCTATTCCAAGCAGCCCACCCACTCACCTGCTGCTTCCCCTGCTGACCCACAGGCCACTGAGGCCCACATGTTAGGTGGTCTTGTCCAGCTTGGCCCAGAGCCTTCCCCAGGACACTCTATGGGGACGCAGAGGGCCCAGCACTCAGGAAAGCCAAGAGGCAAAGCCGGCCTTGGTGACCAAGAGCCCGTGGCAGGTTAAAGGCTCAGACAGGCTTTCAGGCGACGAGACAGATTTCTTAAACTTCCTACATGTGTGACGGTGCATTTGCACATGTGTTTTACGAGTGCAGAGAGAGATGTACAAGGACACATCGCCAGCTCTGCTCCATACGATGCGGTACTCTGCATGGGCATTATTGAGTACACATCAGTTTTGAAATCAAATCAATCATTTTAACAAAGAAGAGTTAGGAAAGAACTGCTGAACTTTGCTTAAGCCAGCATCCCTCAAGCTTACCTGAGGATGAACTGTTGCTCTGTGCCATGCCTCGACACATGCCCCGGAACTGGAGACACGCGCAAAGTGTGGTGCGGGAAAGACAAACCCGCCCAGCTTTCGGGAGATAACACCATGGTCCCTTCTGATGCCGAGGGGCAGCAAGAGGAAGGGGCCTGAAGAATGCGGACACCCCATGCTTAGATTCATGCCCAGAGTTCCCTACGACCCAGTCCTAACCCTGTTGTTCTCTTTAAGTTGGGGTATGCCAGGGGCAGGGTAGTGGAGGGTGACACAGAAGCACAGGGTAGAGAGTAGGTGACAGGGCCACAGGGGAGTCAGGCCGAGCTGGTGTTGGGGGACGCCAGCTGCTCTGGGGTCATCAGGTGCCCACTGGGTACACCCCTGATGGTCCCCAGTCACGGGCCAAGGGCCCATCCAAGCTCCTTTGGGCTCCCACCCAGCAAGTTGCTCCATCCCTCTGGACATGGAATCGGGTCAGGCGGAATAACCCCTGAGAGAAGGGGGTCGAACTCAAGTTCTACTGGCCTGCATGGCCCAGACAGATTCCAGCCCTTGTTTGGAGCCTCAGTTTCCCCATCTATAACAGGAGGGGCTGTACTGGCTAACCTCCGAGAGCCCCCAGGTCGATCACCCGGAAGGAACAGAGTTCCCATGGGAGGCTTTTTCTCACTGTGAGCTGTAGAAGTTTGCTCTCCAGCAGCCCATAATCCTGCTCTTGGTGCTGGGCATGTGGGTGATGATGAGGGGAAGGAGAGTCAGGGCAGGAACAGCAGCCGAGACAGAAAGGCCATGACTTGGGCATTTCTTGTTTACCAGGCACTATTCTAGGAGCTTTACACAGACTAATCATCCAGCCCCCAGAACAAGCCTGTAGGGCCGGTCCTGGTTACCCGTTTTACAGATGACACTCACATTCAAGGAACTTACAAAACACACCTTAGATCACAGGGTTGACGAAGCAGCACTTGAACCCAGACCTCCCAGACCTTCATGGCTCCAAAGACCATACTCTGGACCACTGGGTAGAGCTAGCTCCAGGACTCTCTGCAGAGACACAGACATGTGGCAGGGGTGGGGGAGGGAGTTTTGAGGGGGAAATGCAGCCACCAGAGCAAGGCACCAGAAAGAGAAGAGCCATGTCCCAGGGCATCCTGGGCACGGGGTCAGGGAGGGGAAGGGAATCCCATCGGGGAGTCAGTACTTTGCCTCCGCAGAGCCATCTCCCAAGGGCCACCAGGAGAGCAGCGCCTGCTAGCTTGAGAGAAAGGCTGGACCCAAAAGGCCTTGTTTAGTGGCCAAGGAGGGTGTGGTCAGTGAGCGGGGGACACTCCTGCACCGGCGGCCCCACTGAAGCCACACTCTCCCAGGCAGTGTGCTCAGACACTGCGTGTGAAATGTTTGTCAGCTCTTGACACTAATATTATTTAAGGCCTAAAGTCTAATGTAAGGCTTCCTTTTAGCAAGATTGTCTCATTTAATAAAACGCCCTGTCTCCATTCCCCCCAAGGTAATCACGTTGATGATAATGCATTCCCTGCGCTGTGATTTGATCTGGGAATAGAATTATCACACAGCCTTGCTTTGCTGTCAGATGCTCTATTTGTATTATTTTTTCCCCTAGAATAAGTAAACAGGTGAAAGACTGCTCACCTGGGACCTCCTGGGGCTGGCCTCCCTACTGGCCCACTTCCTGGCTTCAGTGATTCAATCAACAAACATTTCTCGCAGATCCAATCAACAGACATTTCCCAAACGCCTGTGCCCTAGGCGGCCCCAACGTTGCTGTGGCCTGAGGCAAGTCTGTTTGCGTCTCCAGCAGGGTGGGAAGGACATAATAAGCGCCCCAGCTTAGGAGCCAAACAGCCTGATTCAAACCCCCCACTCTGCCTCTTACCGATGAAGTAACCCAGAGCAAGTCATGTCACCTGAGGCTTGATGTCATTCGAGACGCCACCCGCCTGATGAGGGTGCTTTGGGTGAGGCTGGGATGAGGATAAGCAAGCCAGGACCCCTGAATGAGGGCTCGCTCCAGGCCGCCCTGCACTTGCACAGCCCTGCAAGAGAGGCCCTCGGAAATTCTGCGCGCTCTTGAGGAGGAGGAGGATTAAATGAGATGGTGTATGCCAGGGACTAGGCACACGGTGAGTCCTCGTGTCATCATCATCGTCGTCGTTGTCGCCGTGGTCATCGTGGTCATGACGATTGCTCTCCATCAAGTGAGAAATGAAAGCCCTTTAAAATCTCTAAGAGGCTCGACTGGTGATGTGCAGGGTGGATGCTGGGTGGGAAATTCTCATCCCGTGTGCTATGTGGCTAAGGTTGGGCTCCCTTCGTCTTTCCAGCCCGAGTGCCCAACTCTGAAGCCATGGCCTTCTCAAATCTAGTGACCCAGGCACGTGAGAGCCTGTGGGAGAACATGTCACCCACCCCATACTGCCCTCCGTCTCTGGCCTTGTGCCCCAAGGAGGGCTGGGGCCTTGTGAGCCCCAGGGAGTCCCCAGTCTGCAGATGCCACACACAAGGTCACACCTGGCCAGCAACTGGGCCCAGCAGTCAAAGAAGGGGTTTGCTGGAGGGATCTGGGGGGACCAGCTCCAGGGCTTGGCCTGGCAGGCGACGTCTTCTGACTACACCTCACTGGTGGCATTCTGGAAAAGGGCACAGAACGCGAAGCCAGGGAATCAGGGTTCAAATCCTGCCTCCTCCAAGCATTTACCATAGGACCTCAGGAGCTCTGAGCCCAGGTTTCTTCTGTGCCATAGTGAATATCATGGCAGTCCTGCAGGAAATGGTCACTCAAGAGGGACGACTAAAGAGAGTATAATGAAGGAACGTTTTAAAAGTAAGGGCAGGATGCTGGGCACCATGACTTGCACCTATAGCCCCAGCTACTTGGGAGGCTGAGGCCGGAAGATCATCTGAGGCCTGGAGGTCAAGGTCAGCCTGGGCAACATAGTAAGATCTCCATCTCTCTAAAAAAAAATGAGCAGGGTTAAAAGACACCAGAGAGGGCGGATGAAACACCCTAAGGTTTGTGATGATGGAAACTGCTGCCAGCCTGGGGCTAAAAACAGAAGGAACCATTCCTGAAACCCCTGTGGTGCCAGGGTTGCCACGAAGGAGACAACAAACCAGCAGTAGCTGTGGCATTTGGTAGAGGGCCACAGTCGTTACCAACTCACTCCATGTTTATTGATTGAACCAGTGAGCGAATCTGATCTCCAGCAAATTCATCCCATGGCTGACCACACTTTCCATATGGCCACTTCGACATCTCTTATTCCACATACACTTCTCCCAATGAGACTCGAACACTCCTTGGGTCTGGGCATGACTGTAATTACAGCAGAAGTGGCACCATGGGACATCTCAGGTCAGGTCATAAAACGTACTACAGCTCGTGCGTGGCTTTCTGTGGCGTGCTCACTCCTGAACCAGCCTCCGTTCTGTGCCAAAGCCACAGGGAGAGGCCACACGGAGGTGCTCCGGCGGGCCATGCCAGTCTCCGCCCAGCCTGGAGTCAGCATCCCTCGCCACACACACAGGTGAGAAGGCTTGGGACAGGCAACCCCATGCCCAACCCGAGTACTCCAGCCCAAGGTCCCAGACCCTGTGAAGCAGAGGCAGGCCATCCCCATCGTGCACTTTCTGAACACCTGGTCCACAGAACCCACGGGCATGATGAAATGGCAGTTGTTTTAGGCTGCCGAGTTTGGTGGTTGTTTTAGGCTATGATACAGTTTGCACCACAGAAACAGCCACCGCAACACACGTACTGACTGAATGTAGCCAGAAGCTAGTGGACAAGTGGGCTGTCTGCTTCCGTCCATGGAGGTCGCCCTCCCAGGGCATGCCACAGGGTGCAGGGGGTGACAAATGAGTGTGGGAGCCGTGGAGAAGAGCCACCATCCAAAGAACTGCGATGACAGTTCCACCACCCAGAACCTGACGGGTGCCACCTCCCTCCCGGGGAGTCTAAAGACCTTCCCTCTGCGGAAGGCTGGTTGCACTCACCCCCACGACGGTCCCAGCCTCCTAAATCTCGCTCAACCGCACGATGGTCCCAGTCTTCTAAACAGCCTTACATGTCTTCTCGCCATCTTCCCCACCCCTCACCTGACCCAGCCAGTCACACATGAGAGAGCCAGCACCCCTGCCTCCCCGGTCACCCCAGCCCCAAGGCCCTCCCACACAAACCCCCAGCCCAGTTTGCACTCAGGCCTGGCAAGGGTTGGAAAGTGGGGATTGGGAGATCGCATGACTGGAGGGGCCGACCTCACTCTGCCCTACACATGCCAGGCACGCACCCTTCCGCTACCCTCCTCTTGCCTGGAACCCCTTTCCTACCACCCACCCAATGCCACCCCCACCATGGGGCCTTCAGTGAATTAGCCCACCACCCCTGCAGTTCTCTACCGTCTCTGACCCTGTCCAAAGACACAGATATGGATGCAGCTTTCCTGAAAACACCCTCAGGAGAAGCTGAGGGCAGCATCCGAGTGAGAAAGCTGATACACGCAAGATGTGTCCCCTGGAAACCTGTGAGGGGTTCTGGAAATTCCACGTGGGCCTTCCTTTGGGAGTCCTGGCAGGCCTCACCGCTCCGGGCTGAGAAGGCATCACCAGAAGCTACCAGCCTCCCTGTGTGCCCCAGCATCTTAGAGATGCTTCCCGCCAGTCCTAAGCTGCCAGGATCAGAACGAATCAGTGATGGCACCGTGACGGCCACGGACAGGGCTGGGGGTTTGTGTGGGAGGGCCTTGGGGCCGGGGGTGACCAGGGAGGAAGATGCTGGCTCTCTCATGTGTGGCTGACCGGCTGGCTCAGGCAAGGGGTGGGGAAGACGGCGAGAGACGTGCAAGGCTGTTTCGAAGACCTGGACCGTCGTGTGGGGGAGTGAGATTTAGGAGGTTGGGACCGTCGTGGGGGTGAGTACAACCAGCCTTCCGCAGAGGGAAGGTCTTTAGACTCCCCGGGACAAAGGCAGTACCCGTCTTATTGTTCCCAATAAAACAAAAACCACAGTTGGTGCTTCAGTCACTGTTTATCCAAACCTCTGCGTCTTCTTAGTGAATCCTCCCAGCACTCCTGAGAGGAAGGTGCTGTCATCAGCCCACATCACACATAGGACAACTGGGGCTCAGAGAGGGTCAATGACTTGCCCGAGGTCACCAAGGCACTGAGGACAGAGACAGGACCCAGAGCGGGGCGTGGCTGACTTGGAGGTGGGTGCTGTCATCCAACTGTCGTTTCTCTCTGCTCTGGCTCCCACACTGAGCCCGAGGCTGGGCGAGGAGCGGGCGTTCGACAAATATTTGTGGAACTGCACACAACCTTAACCGATTCCCGTTGCATGACGACCGCTCTGATACCGAGTGGAAACCAGACCAGCTCAGTGATTTCCAATTTAAACACCACCATCCGCTCCCTGAATCCTGATGCACCGACACCTTTTGTTTTTTGGAGGGGTTTGTTGCTTTCAGCAGCGAGTCGGCAGCAGGGAGGTACACAGAGTTCCCCTGGGGAATCATTTCTGCACAGCATTTCAGATGAGAGATGGGGAAACATTTCAGAACAAAAAGGTCCTGGTTTTCACAACACCACGGAGAGGGAGGAGGCAAGGACGTGGGTCCCCTTTAACAGATCACAAAACGCAGGCCTCAGATTCAAGGAGTCAAGGGACATATGTGAGGTCACACATGTGACCTCCCTCAGAGAAAGAGACAACGCCACCTGTCTTCATGCGGAGGTGGGGCTTGGCGGGGGCTGGTCTTGCAAGTCTTCTGCTGCTGCCACCTCCAAAGTGACCGGCTCTGAATGCCACATGCCTGCAGGAAGGGCAGGGGACAGCGCCAGAGAAGTGTGTGGGGCCTCACCTGGTCAGAGGGCCCAGCTCTGCTCCCGGCAGAGTCCAGAAAGAAGCTTCCCCAAGGCAGAGGCCTCATTACCCCACCCCACCCCCCTTCTGCAGGCCGCAGGCAGGTCATCAGAGCCCGTGAGGACAGAAGCTCTCAAGCCATGCTTCGCAGAGAAAGAGGAGAGAT
This sequence comes from Carlito syrichta, assembly GCF_000164805.1. Classification (NCBI taxonomy): domain Eukaryota; kingdom Metazoa; phylum Chordata; class Mammalia; order Primates; family Tarsiidae; genus Carlito; species Carlito syrichta. The sequence continues at coordinate 52,555 of NW_007247769.1, read as the reverse complement.
CTTGGCAGCCCGTATGTCCCCTAGGAAGTTGGTGACTCTGGCTGGGCTTGGGGTTCCCAAAGGACTGTGGCCCTCAGACGGCCCTCCCTGCCAGGAAGGGACTGGAAACTCCTCCTTCCACTCCATCCCTGTTGGAGAGTCAGGTCCTCCTCTGGGAAGGAGGGAGGCCTGGCTGAGAGGACCTAGCACCAGATTGGAAGGCAGAGACCCTCTCGTCCTCCGACTTCCTGTGTGACCCTGGGCAGATCACATGTCTCAGAACTTCAGTGTTCCCATCTGTCAAATGGGGTTCATGTTACGCTCTGTCACTGCCTCTCAGGGTGAACGTCTGTCGCCAGATCCAATGATGGCATTTAGAATCATCTTCACCATTAGCTCCCAGCTCCAGCACCTTGCTCAGGCTGTCCAGGGCCCGTCCTCAAGTCCTGGAGGTCAGCCACCCTGGCCAGGGCCAGCCTGGGTGGCCAAGTGTGGTTGCCTATGGCAACTGGAATCAGACCACATCCAAGGGACAAGTCTTAGCCTGAGAAGGGAACCAAGCCAGGATCTCAGGAGCTGCGTTAAGTATCAGCACAGAGGGGAGATGAGGCAGGGCGCTAGGATTCCCGGAAGGGAGGCTGGGCAAGACACGAGTGGCAGGGCGCTGAGAGCAGAGCTCAGAAACAAGGCTGCAACCCAGACCCGTTCTTGTCAGGGGACAGCCACCCACTGCAAGGCCTGGCAGTGCAGTCTACAGCATGTGGACCCGGCTCCCAGGGCTCTGAGTGGTGGGAGCTTGGAGAGGGGCCAAGAGCAGACCCCAGCACCAGCACTCTTCACTTGTTAAGTCGAATCCTGGGTCGGCTCAGGAATATTGAGCTCTGAAGTAGTTTACGCTTAATTATAGCTTGCTTTGTTCCCCCAAAAGATGACTTGAAGCATACACAAATCTATAGAGGATTTATAAGGCTATGTACCGTACCATAGTAAAACCTAAATTAGAAATGGATAGGAATATAAGAAGCAACAGAGAGGAAGGGCCAGAAATCTGGCTAACTCAAAAATGAACACTATAAAATCCTAAACGTTGCTTCAAAAGATCAAAATTTTAGACCTGAACCTCCTGGCAGCAAATGGAAAAAGGGAAACCTGGTCAGTTACACAATGTCCATGACATAAAATTTTAAAATCAATAAATAAATCCTGATGCTTAGGAAAATCATAACTATCTCTGGCTGTAAAGGGGGCATTTTTCCTGACAGACCCCATCATAAGTTCTCAGAATAAATGCAAAAAAAAGTCCCATGTAGATTTTCTGGGGAATAACATCATGCCAGCAGACAATTCAGTGAAAGTGGTCTTATAGAGAACAAAATAACATGCTTCAATGTCATCCTCTCCTGGACTGGCTCAAGGCATAGACAAATGAGACGGAAAGATTTTAAGCAAGGAGCAGTTGTTTATTTATCAAAAGTTCATTTGTGCAACCAGTATTTGCTGAGCACCTAATCAGTGCCAGCGTGGTATGGCGTACTGGAGATGCAGAGGACAAGCAAAACAGATATGAGCCCTGCCCTCCTGGGGCTTCAGGTCTTGGAGAGAAAAAAAAAATCCTGTAAGTAAACAGGCAGGTTGACTGCAATGTAACTTCCTGATGGTACTTGTGAATATCAAGGAAGAGCCTGACACGGCACATCAGGAGAGGCTGCCTGGAGTCAGTGAGGTTTCAGGTGAAGTTGGCCAGAAAAGACCTGGCAGAAGGAGAAGAAGTAGTGGCTGGACCACCTTCAGGACACTGAAGGGTCCATTGCAGCCCAGAGCTGGGGCCCAGAAGTCAGGCCTGGTTGGTTGGGCCCATCGCCTGACCTCACTGTCAGGACTGACCTTGGGCGAAGCTGTGGCTAAGTTGGAGCAAATGGCCCCTCGCCCTCTCATCTCTGTGGGGGTGCCCCTTTTCTCTTCTCGGGGGCTGGCCCTGCTGTCCCCGACTTGGGGATGTGGGGCCCTCTTGGGCTGTTCCCCACCCGGGCAGGCTCCGCTCAGAGGGGAGCATCAGGAAGTCCTGCAGGCAAGCCAGCTGAGTATGGAAACCACCTGATCATCATAGAGCTGAAAGGGCCCTCAGACATCAGCCAGTCCAGCTCCCTCACCTTAAAGATGTGGAAACAAAGACCCAGCAAGGGCGATGGGACTATCCAGAACCACACAGCTAGGGCTCCAGAAGGCCAGGCAGGAAAGAGAGCAAGGAGGGAGGAGACCAGGTGAGTCAGCCAGGAGCCCTAGGGGAGAACAGAGAGGAAAATCCCAGAAGAGTCTCAGCAAGAGCAGAAATAGCCCATGCTCAGGGTCCCTGTGAGACTCCAGCCACAGGCCACATCCTCAAGAGAGGCGGTTTCCTCCTCTGTTCAGACGGGATGATCTTGGCCACCATGACCACCTCAGGATTACCGAGCAAATTAACAGCACCTTATAAACTGTAAAGTCCTGTGCACAAGAAGATAGTACCAGAGCCCAGAAAGAGGGTGACTTTGGGGACAATCATAGAGGGCCCCACTGGGGACCAAGCACTTGCTGTGTACTGGGCACTGCTTAGCAATGACCTCTGAGTAGGTATTTATCATGCCCATCCCACAGACAAAGAAACTGAGTTCAGTAACTTGCCCAGGATCTCACAGCTCAGAAGAGGTGGAGCAGAGATCAAGACCCTTAATCACACACAGGAGGGCCTGAGGCAGGTTTGGGGCACTCATCTCTGAGAAGGGTATGGGTGGAGGGAGCTGGACACCCTAAACCCCATGAGACACAGAGCCCCCAGTTTCATGCCCTCTCCTTTGAGCAACGCTTTGCACTGTGAGTGTGAGCCCGGCCAGGCTCCTGAGATCATGGGGGGAAGATGGTCTGGGTGGACCCCTGAGATGACCACCTGACGCTTCCCAGCGGGTATAGCAGTCCCAGTTATCCATGGCTGCATTACAAATCACCCAAACATTTAGTGGTGCACAACGATTTTACCGTGCTCCCAGATTCTGTGAGTCTGGAGTTCAAACAGAGTACAAGAGTGACTGGTCTCTGCTCCATAACATCTGGGGCTGCAGTTGGGGAAACTCAGTCAGTTGGGGAGGCTGGGAGGCTGAGCTCAGCCAGGACTATTGACCGGAGAGCCTGGACATGGTTCCTCTGTGTGTCGCAACATGGCAGCCTCAGGCTGGTGACTCTTCCCACTTCTTACATGGCGACTTAGGCCTCCAGAGACAAGTGTTCTAGCAAATGGAATGGAAGCAGCACAGTCTTTACCAACTCAGGCTCTCTTCTGCCATACTCTATGGGCAGAAGAAATGGTACATCTGCCCAGATTCAAGGGGAGGGGACATGGCCCCCGTCTCTTAATGGGATGTCCAAGAATATGTGGCCATGTTTTAAAACAATCACAACTAGCCGGGCTCGGTGGCTCAGCCTGTAATCCTGCGCCTTTGGGAGGCTGAGGTGAGTGGATTGCCTGAGCCCGCGGTTTCGAGACCCACCTGGGCAACTTGGCGAGACCTCATCTCTACAATACATCAAAAAAGTAGCCGGGTGTGGTAGCGCACACCTGTAGTTCCAGCTTCTTGGAAGGCTAAGGCGGAAGGATCGCCGGAGCCCAGCAGGTCGAGGCTGCGGTGGCTGGAGCGGTCACTGCACTCCAGTCTGGGCAACAGTGAGACCCCAACTCAAAAAAAAATAAAAATAAAAATAAAACAACCACAACTGCCATGGATTGCCTGACCGCCTGGCAGGGAAGCATTGCAAGGACCCTCCTTTCATGGCAGACGCAAAAAAGCCAGAGGACGTTATGGTCAGTCAGGCCAGACCCACCTGGGCCTCCCCTTCCTGTGCCACTGGCCTTTTGCAGCCCAGCTTTGACTGTGACATCCTCCCCTAGAATGGTCAAGAAGATAGACCAGGCACTCACAAAGCCAGGGGCTTTAATCCTGTCCCTGCCACAGGATGACCATGAGCAAGCATATGATGTCTGGGACGCTTGGGCTCTCACCCGCGTCAGGGTGAATGTTTCCTCTCTTCCAGGGTTCTGGGGAGGAAGAGCAGAGAGAAAGTATACAAAACCCAGATACTCCCAGGGAGTGCAGGTTGCCTTCCAGGGGGAGCGGGGTAAGGCGGGGGTGCCCATCAGGGAGAGGATCTGAGGCCCTGACTCACTGGGCGCTCTCCCAAGCACTTAGCCAGGGTGGCGTGTCTGCACTTGAAGCTGCAGCAGGCATCTCTCAGGCCTGTGGCTCTAATTACAACTTTCTGGACACGCTTCCTGCTTGGGAGCTAGCAGTGCCCCCAGAAGATCTGCAGATCATGCACAGCTGGCTGTGGACCTCCATCCATAGGGGTGCCAACCTAGAAGCAGGCCCATCTGTGAGAGCGGAAAGCCCTCAAAGGTTACCTGGTCTCAATCCTGACCACACTTACACAGGACCACCACGACCACCACAGCATTCCCAGCCCCTGCTTGAATAGCTCCAATGATAGGGAGCTCACCGCTTCACAGGCAGCCTACTAATCTCTGGCCAGTGCTAGGAGCACTTCCCAAATCAGCCGGCTCTTCAACTTCTACCTATTTATCCTCAGGTCCCCCAAGAACAGGCAGCATGGAACAGAAGAAAGAGCACAACCTCTGGGATCAGGAGGGACCGGCTTTGGTACAAATCTTGGTTGTCAGCACCATGTGCAGTGGCTCATGCCCATAATTCCCACCACTTTGATCAGCCAAGGCAGGAGAATTGCTTGAACCAGGAGGTCAAGGCCATGGGGAGCCATGACTATGCCATGCACTCCAGCCTGGGTAACAGAGTGAGACTCCAACTCAAAAAAAATCTTGGTTGTCAGGCTCTGCAGCCTGGGTCTCTTTGAGCCTCAGTTTCCTCATCTATAAAATAAGAATACTACCCAATATGAAGGGAAGTTGAGGGTGGAAGGTCATAATGCATTGAACACAACTGGCATACAATAGATGCCAAGTATATGCTAGTCCCTCCCCCTTCCCTCCTGGACATCTGCATGAGAGGCTTCTTCAGGCTTAGAGACCAGAGACATGCTCAGATTCAAGCAAGTGACTGGCTTGAAGAACCACAGGTTCCAACACAACCACTGGGGAGAGGAGAACCTCTTCAGGAAACAGTGCCGGGAAAACTGGCTGACCACATGCAGAAGATTGAAACAGGTCCCCTACCTATCCCCATACACAAAAATTAACTCTAAATGCATCAGAGACCTAAGTGTAAAACCTCAAACTATAAGAATCTTAGAAAACTCAGGAGACACCCTTATGGAACTTGGAACTGGCAGTCAATTCTTGATCAGAACCCAAAATGCCCATACCTTAAGAAATAAGATAGACAAGTGGGACCTCATCAAACTAATGAGCTTCTGCAAAGCCAAAGAAACCATCAAGAGAACAGGGAGACAGCTCACAGAATGGGAAAAAATATTTGCCAAATGTATATCTGACAAAGGTCTAACATCTAGGATCTACAAGGATCTCAAATGCACCAAAAGGAAAAAAACAAACAGCCCCATTAAAAAGTGGGCAAAAGACATGAATAGACACTTCTCAGAAGAAGATATACGAGCAGCCAACAGGCACATAAAAAAGTGTTCAGCCTCACTCATCATCAGAAAAAGGCACATCAAAACCACATTGAGATATCACCTAACCCCAGTAAGAATGATCATCATTAATTAAACAACCAACAACAGGTGCTAGTGAGGATGTGGAGAAAAAGGAATGCTTCTACACTAGTGGGAATGCAAACTAGTGCAACCTCTTTGGAAGACAGTGTTTTGATTTCTGAAAAAACTGGAAATTGACCTTCCATATGACCCAGCGATCCCCTATTGGGAATATATCCGGAGGAACTCAAAGCATCCTACAAAAAAGATACCTGCACACGTATGTTTGTTACAGCTCTATTCACAATAGCAAAAACATGGAACCAACCATCTGCCCACTGAAGCTGGACTGGATTTTAAAAATGTGGTACATATACACAATGGAATATTATGCAGTCATAAAGAAGGACAAACATATGGACTTCACAGCAACTTGGATGGATTTAGAATCGATCATACTCAGTGATCTATCACAGAAACAAAGAACAGAGTACCATATGTTCTCACTCATAAGCGGAACTTGAACAATTATAATACTATAAGAAAGGAATTGGCAGTAGTAGAAAACTGTCAGGGGAGGAGGGTGGGATTGGTAGTTGATGGAAATTGCTAGGGGAGGGAGGGGCATACCTCATCAGCAAGGGTACCTGCAAAATAAACGTTTGTATACCTAACCCTGAATTGTACCCCGCATCTTAATAATAATAATAATAATAATAATAATAATAATAGAATCACAGGTATGCCTGGAGGATCCAGGAGGCAGGAGCACCCCCTCAGCCACACAGCAGTACCATGTGGCAAGTTGGAGGGGTGGGGAGGTCCCAAGTCTTCACATTTCAACTTCTAGATGCAGCTGGATATCTTCTGAATGAAAGCGGGTGTGTGGATATGTGGAAGGAGGGAGGAAGGGAGGGAGGGAGGGAAAGAAAGAGGGAGGGAAGGAGGTTAACAAGGATGGAGAGATGTATGCATGCATGGATGGATGCATGGGTGGATGCATGGGTGGGTGGATGGATGGATGGATGAAGGGATGGATGCAGGGATGAGTGCATCAATGAGTAAATGAATGGATGGATGCATGCATGTATCCATGCATGCGAGGATACATGAATCGATGCATAGATGGATCCATGGATGAGCAAATGGATGGATGGATTTGTGGATGCATGGATGGATGAATGGATGGGTGGATAGACACATAGGCGCATGCAAGGATGGGTGGGCAGATGCATGGGTGCATGAATGGATGGCTGAACAGATGGATGCATGGATAGATGGATGCAGGATGGATGCATGGATGGGTGCATGAATGAGTAAACAAATGGATGGATGCATGCATTCAAGCATGGATACATGGATCGATGCATGGATGGATCCATGGATGAGTAAATGGATGTATGAATGGATGACTAGATGGATGGATAGAGACATGAGTGCATGCATAGATGGGTGAGGGGATGGATGCATGGATGGACAGATGAATGCATGGATGGATGGATGGATGGATGGATGGATGGATGGCAGGATGTATGAATGGGTGCCTAGATGGGTGAACGAATGGATGCATGAATGGATGAATGCATGAATGATGGATGAGTAAAGGATGGATGGATGCGTGCATCCATAGATGCTTGGATGAGTAAATGGACGGTTGCATGGACGGGCGAATGGATGGATGGATGTATGGATGGATTCATGGATAGATGAATGGGTTAATGGATACAAGGTTTGATGGATGGATGGATGATGGATGGATGCATGGATGAGTGAATGTGTGGATACATGGTGGAAGCATGGGTGCACGGTGGATGCATGGACGAATGCATGGATGGACAGACAACTGAAGAGTTTAAATAGGTTCCAATTCCCAACAGGAAACACCATTCTCTTTAAATTCCAGTCAAACTGAATGCCATCCTTTTGTTGAGAAAGAGAGTGAAGCAGTCATGATTAAGTTTGTCTAAGCATCAGAAGAGGGCTTGTGAAACATAGATTCTGAGTTCCCACCTCCAGAGATTTTGACTTGGGGGCTGGGACAGGGCCTGAGAGTCCATCTTCCTAACCAGTTCCTAATGGTACTGATGCTCCATTCCACAGGTCATGCTTGGAGAAGGCCTGAAGGAGAGCAAAACAGCTGACTTACAACACCCTCTGGAAAACAAGCCCACGACCAAGATGAGGTCTCCTGGCCTGAGGAATTCAGCAGTAGAGAGAAGGAAAATGCTTCTCCAAGCCCTGGGGTGGAAAGTATGTTAGGACACCGCTCCCACCTCCCACTTCTTCTGCCCTCCATCTCCAGCCTGTGTTCTTGTGGAAGCCCCTTTGAAACCACAGTGTCTTCACTGTAGACAGGGCTATAGTCCAGAAGACAACACCGCCCTACGGGAGTCTAGGCTGCCCAGAAATTCCAATAAATAGGGTGGAGTGTGCAGATGGCCAGGCAGGCTACCCACCCTCCCAGGTCTTCCAACAAAGGGAAGAGCCTTGGGAAGAAGTGTCTAGAGTCCTGGCTTCCCAGACACATATACACATATACACACACACATGATCATAAGGCAGGATCTCACCCCTCCCTGAGATACTCAACAGGTCTTCCTTGCTGTTGATCCCATGATGGCAACAGAGCCTCAGTTCAGGACTCAGCACAGGGTCTAATTTACTGCATGTCCTTAAACTTGTCCCTTTGTCTCTCTGGGTCTCAGCTTCCCCATCAGTAAAGCAAGATTGTTGGACTAGGCCTAGACTAGGGAAGAAACTGACATTACCTGAGGCACTGATGTGTTCATCTATTAATTATTTGGTCCAGAAGATATTTACTGAGCAATTCCTGTGAACCAGGGTCTGATCTACAGCACTGAACAGGAGAGCTGAAACAAAGCTTGTCCCAGGGAGATGGCTCGGGTCTTTGCCCTTGATGCCTTACACCTAAGGAAACTGAGACACAGAGTAAGTAGCAAAGCTGGTGTTCACACAGTCAGTGGTTTCACAAACCACCATGCAGCTCTAAGACCTCCCCCCGACCACGTCCATGTCCTTGATCTCTCTGCTTGGGTTGGGATCATTCCCTCCTCAGCACCCTCCCACCACTCTAAAAGCCCTGAGAAAAGCTATGTGCAGGCAGGGCTCAGTGGCTTACGCCTGCAATTCTCAGCACTTTGGGAGGCAGAGGTAAGAGAATTTCCTGAGTCTAGAAGTTGGAGACCAGTCTGGGAAATTTGGTGAGACCTCATCTCTACAATAAATCAAAAATTAGCCGGGTGTGGTAGCACGTGCTTGTGGTTTCAGCTACTTGGAAGACTGTGGTAGAAGGATGCCTTGAGTCCAGCAGGTTGAGGCTGTGGTGGCTGTGAGTGTGCCGCTGCACTCCAGCCTGGGTGACAGAGTGAGACTCCAACTCAACAGAAGAAGAAGAAGAAAGGGTATGCACAGCCCCTGCCCAGACTTGGAGGTTCCCCACCCACGTGGCTCATCGTTCACCGCAGGACCCACTCAGGACCTGAAGAGCAGAGCAAGCCACGCCTTAGCATGGCACCAAAAAGCAAGGCCAGTGCCATTTCTGTGCTCTTATCCACAATTTTACAATCCAGAAATGAGAAAGAGGCTATTTTAACTTCAGTGTAAAAGGACGCTTAATGTCACGATGGAGAACTTTATTGTGAGTGACACAGGGTGGGACTAAGTACCCCTGTGGTCTTGTCAGTGCTCATGGCCCTAAAGGTCTCCATCAACCTGGCCCGGTGCCTCATTCTCCCATTTTGAAGACTTGTCCAATCATTTCCCATGGCCAGGAAAATTTCCCCTCCTTTCTGCCTCCCCAGAATGTTCATTTTCCATGGCTTCATTCACCTTCTGTGTCTTCCCAGCTCCAGCTGCCACCATTCCAGCTCACAGATGAGGAAACTGAGGCACCCAGGGTAAGTGGCAGAGCCAGACTTCAGAAAAGTCAGTGACTCCATAGACCATAGGTCAAGACACAACCCCGAGGCCTCCAGCCTTGACCAAGCCCATGGCCATACTCCCAACCTTGGCTAGCTGAGCTCTGGGAACCCGTATCCTGCCTCTGGCTGTTGGTGGGTGCCTATGGCATCTGTCAGGTTGAGGAGTAGGGAGGCACCATCAAGAGGCCCTGGGGAATATTAGGCACTATCTGCTTCTTTGGGGGGTCTGCGAAGTTAGAAGGCAGTATTTGTCTTTACCCTCTGTCTTCTGCAAGTATACAGTGGGATTTCTGTGGAGGCTTCCTGACTGTGTGACTTAACAGGTCAAAGTAAAATGCAGATGGGAGAACCCAGTTGTCTTTTCCTAAGTGAATCACCAAAGAGAATCACCAAAATGTAAAGAGATGTCACTCTTCTGCGTAATTTCTTTTTCTTAGAAAATAGTTATTTTTATGAAAAATATTATTTATGTTAATATGTAGTGGCTCCTTCTTGTGCTTAAAGAATTAATACATATTTTATAATTTCTCAGTTTTAATTCCTAACATGGTAAATATCGAGAGATCGTTAACAATATCCAACATAAACAAAAGCTCTTTCAGGTCGTCAACAATCTTTCAGGGCGTACAGGGTCCCGGCGCCAGGTGTGAGAACGGTAGAAGCGAGAGTGCCCCGCCCGCCACAGCTGATTGGACGAGAGGTGGGGCCTGACCAACAAGTAGCCAATCCGGAGGTAGACGGTGGTGTGGGACTTGGCAAGCATTGAGAAGATGCTCAGGACTGTGGACCATGAAATGGGGAGGCATCCCAGAGAGAGGACCTGTAAGGAGACCTGGAGAGGAGCCAGGGGATGGTTGGGGCCACAGGGCAGCCGCATCTATGAAGAGCAGGGCCTGAGGTCCAGGCCAGAAAGAGGAAGAAGGGAATGCTGGCCATGGCACCCACTAGAAAGAAGCAGAGAAGCAGGGGAGATGGAGGTACCCCTGGGGTGATGCCAGAACTGCAACTTCAGGAACTTTCTGCTGATGCCCCAGGTGCTCCCTAGCTCCCCGGGACTCCACACTCCAGTCCCAGCTCTGCTTGCAGCCCACTTTGATCCACCCAGGTCCTCACAATGAGAGACTCTTTTTATTCAGCCCTCCCTTACTTGAGGGCAGCCGACCACCATCTTCCTTGCCATCCTCCGAAGCCACCTAAAGTTGTCTTGAGTTCTGTCCTGGCTCTGGGACCCTGGACAAGCAGCTGAGCATGGGTCCTTGGGCAGTTAACACGGAGATGCTGAATGCGGCCCATCACGAGGACTGACATCATCACATATGTGCAGGCCTGCCATGTGCCAAGCCCTCGACAGGTGTGGCTAATATTAGCACACTTACTCCTGCCTCGACTGCTACTGTCGTTATTAGTGGTGGTATTAATATCACAGCAGGAAACAATCTCCAAGGTCACAGAGCTCAAGCTCTTGGTTTTACTGAGGAATAAACAGGAAGGCCAGGAGCAGGTCAGAAGCAGACATGGAATCAGAGCCCTCCCTCCTGTCCCATCCAAGGGGTCCCAGTGACAAGAGAAGTCCCCTGGGGACAGAAGGCATCCGCAACGTCCACATCCACACAACCATCCATGTCTCCTCTTCAGCAGTCATTTCTCTGAACACATCCCATGGACCAGACACTAAGCCAAGTGCTGTCTGCCACAGCAGGGCTTGGCCCCAAACTGGTTCCATCAATGTTTGTAGATCAATCCCTGACCTTTCCCATCTGGCTGGACCAGGAACTCAGGTCAGGGGTGGCAGTTAGAAAGGACTCCATGAGCCTTTCCTCTGGACACCAGTCACCAAAACACAGCTGTTCCTCCCAGCAGCTCTCTCATGCCTGACGCCTGCTCCGAGTTCCTCCAGGGTGAGCAGGGCCTGAATCTTCAACCTCTTAGTGGTGGAGGAAGAAAGTCCCAGAGAGCATTAGTGCCGGTCTCAAGACACACAGCCAAGATGTCCTACAGGTCTCTAGTGTAAGTTCCAGATTCCAGAGCATGATTAGCTTGGGCAAGTTGAGATGTGTCAGGATGTACCTGAGGGTGGGCAGCTGAGAGTAGGGTCCTGAGGTTCTTCGTGGGCAGAGAGGAGGGTCGGGGAGGGGAGTCTCTGTTGGTGTAGGCATCGCAGAACCCATGCCCCTGAAACAGCTGCTTCTCTTGCTGTCTGATCAACTATACAACTCCGGCCTCAGGTACTTCATGCTCAAGCAGCAGAGCACACATGCCAGACAGAGCCCAGCTGACCTGGAGAGGAGGGATGATAGAGCAGCCAGCCCCGCAGAGCCACTCATCCTGGGCAGCACAAGTGGGAGAAGAGCTGGTGACCATACCCAGAGCTCCAGGAGAGCTCCCTAGGGAGGATCCGGCAGAAAAACGTGGAGGCCCTGCCTGCAGAAGCAGCCATTTGAGCTGAAAGCTAGGAGCTTTCAGCCTCCAGAAGAAAGGCTGGAGCCTAGCAGTCTGGATGAGAGGAGGCCAGGCCAGTTTTGGGGACTCTTCACACACTCTCTTTCGCCCTGGACTTCTCAGGCCTAGCAGGAGTCATGGTGTGTCTCCCCAGCCAGATGAAAGGCTCCCTGAAGGCAGGACTGGTTGCTCACTGCTAAATCCAGGGCCTGAACAAGTGCTCAGTAACAGCCGAATGTGTGATTGCAGACGCTGACTGTGAGCGCCTAGAAAACGCTGAAAACAGAGCTTCTGTGCAATGGCAGGCTTGGCCCTGGTTTCCTAGTTGTTTTGATTGCTGGGATCCAATGGAAAAGGAGGTGGCAGAGAAGAGGGCCTGGAGATGTCAAACAAGATTCAGGAAGGGGGTCTGAATCTGAGGCTGCTCCCAGGTCAGGGACGCCCGACACTCCCATGCAGGGATGAGGCCACAAGTCTGGCCTTTGGCCCCCACCAGAGCCTGAGGCTCCAGCAGGCTTGGCAGAGAGTGAGATCTGGGGACAGGCCCGCCTCCCCAGGCTGCAGAAAGGAATGCTGCTGCTGGGACCTAATGTGTCTGCAGGGAGAAGCCAGGGTCCAGTGCTGCCCACGGGCAGCTTCTCTTGCACCTACCCCTGGTCCCGCACTGCCTCTCCTCCCTGGGTGTCCTTGGCAAGCAGGCGATGACAGTCTCCAAAGTCCCCAAGGGGTTCTGAGCCTCCTCAGTCCCACACAGGCATGCACAAACGCAGGCACACACTCACACATACATGCCCAGCGTGGGCTCCGTGCAGGGGGGCCCTGTTGCAGGAAGGGCTGGCGAGGCCGCCAGGCAGCAGGCCTGCACAAAGGCGGGGGGCGTTGGCAGCGCAGAGTGGGGGAGGGCTGTGAGGGATGTGGCTCAGAGCCTAACAGGCCACCAGCAGCCGCGGCATCTGCTTTTTCTCACCTCTAAAGGGAATCGATTTGTCTCTGACTGATTTCCCTGACGTCTAGTTTTCTTCTCCACCCGGCTGTCAGCCCAGCCGCTGTGCGCGGGGAAGTGGGGGGAGCGCCCTGGCCGCCCGCCCGCCTCGCTCCCCCTCACCACACCACCCCCACACACGCACACCACACGCTGCACTCACACTCACATGCCGACAAAGAAGCCCACACCACACCGCAGCCTCCCGCCCAGACACCCACACTCCCACCCGCCAGACAGGCCTGCCCCATGCAGTACAGACACTCACACAGACACACCCTCACTCCCACCCGACAGGCAGATCTGCCGCACATAGTACAGATACACACACACCCCACACAATACAAGCACACAGACACACCTGCACTCCCACGCGGTCCAGACACACACACACCATACACAATACAAGCACACACAGACACACCCATACTCCCACCCGACAGACAGACCTGCTGCACACAGTGCAGACACACACACACACCACACACAATACAAACACACAGACACACCCACACTCCCACCTGACAGATCTGCTACGTGCACTCAACACTCACACACTCACAAAGGCACACACACACATCTCATACAGACACACCACACAGACAGATAGGCGCCCCCTCCCATACTGACAGACACACCCTCCACCTCCCCACACACACAGCCTCCACACACTGCCATCCCCAGGCACACACTCACAAGGTCAGGTCCACTCACCCACACATGCACGCACACTGCATTGCCGCCCTCAGACACCAAAATGGATGTGTACACACACGGTCCTCACACTCCCAGATGGCACCCATGCTCACACATGCCACATATTCGTGCGCATGCATCCCTGCCCTCACAGGCCTATACACGCTACGCACACCCATGCTCCTCGATCCCCACTGGCAACCTGCATCCCACTGGGGCACCCACAGTCACCCACACCCACACATGAGCACCCCACTGCAGTCCTGCCTGATCCAACAGCCCCCTGCCCCTCAGAGCCCTCCTGGGCCCCACATGTGGTGACGTCCCCTTGTGCTGCCACCCTTCTGCTCAGCGAGGGACTCTGTGGGCTCAAAGCAGACACACTCGAAACCCAGCTTGTACCCCAAGACTTCATTGGGGGAGGTGAGCCAGCCCGAGGAGGTGAGCCAGGCCTGGCTGGGGCTGGGGACACCAGGGTGAGGAGCCAGCTCTTCACAGGGCTCAAGTGACTTGGGGCAGGACAAGTGTGTCTGGTCCTCAAGATTTTCAGATCAGGCCGGACTTTCCTGGCACATGGGCAGGGCTTCCCAGCACTCCTAAGAACTCTGGCCAGTCAGAGTTGATGGCAGTAAGCAGAACAACAATAATACAGACTGATCCCTCTGTGTCTACAAAGCAAGTTCATAAGTGGGATGGCATTTGACTGGATCCTGGAAACACCCTCTGGCTAGCATTATCCCCATTTCATGGATGAGGGGACTGAGATCTGTATCTGGAAAGAGACTTCCCACGTGGTCAGTGAATTTAGCACTGACTTGAATCCAGCCTCCTGGTTCCCTGGTCAAAAATTCAGACCAAACCAACTGCATCCAGATCCTGATCCGTCTGTAATCAGAAACCCCATAGGGCCACCCACCCCAGCATCATTCCTGCTAGGGAACATGAAGAGAGCCTCCCCATGGACGCCGGTGAGCATGTGTGAACGCACATGTGTGTGGAAGTGTGTGATTACAATGGCATGGGACAGGCATGGGCGGGGCAGCAGGCCCCGTGGACAGCTGTTGGGAGGCATGTGTGACGTGTAGGCACAGGAAGCTGCATGTGTCTGGATGTGCCTCCAGAAGGATTTGGTTGTTCCCATGGGCTCATGTGCACGAGGGGTGCATGTAGGAGGAAGCGTGAAAGGTGCAGGTGCAGATGCACATATGCATGGGAGAGGGAACCTGTGTGCAAGTGGCCATGCATGCCCATCTGGGTGTGCCTTCTGTGAGGTGCAATCCGGACGCAGGGGCCAGCTCCCCACACGCACCTGCCTGTCTCCCAGTCCCCTCCCCTCCCCTGGGCTTTATCTAACCCGACAGCCCTGCTCTCAGCACAGGCAGCAGATAATTGATTAATAGAACTGGTTCTTGGCTCTTCAAGGTCTGGCTGGAGATAAGAAGAGACGTGTGTACCAGCAAGAGGGGCTGCCGAGGATTCGGGGCTGAGCTCCGAGGCCACAGACCACAGACGCCCCAGCCCGAGCCCTTCCCCTCCTCCCTCTTGTGTCTGTGGTCCACACATCCACCACAGTAGCACATGCAAGGCAGTAGCAAGCCTCCAGGGCTCAAGACCAGGGCAGGCCCACCTCCCTCCATGTAAACGGACTCCCAGTCGAGTGTCCACTCATTTGCCCCTCCCTCACACATCTGTGTCTTCCAACACCCGGCCTGGCACCTACCAGATAGAGGCTAGGGTGCCATCTGGAGCCCCAGAAGCCATCAGACACAAGCTCTTCCTCAGAGCCATCACAGCCTATGTGGCCTCTGAGGACCCCCTCCAGGCCAGCAAGATAGATGGGAAGACGGTAACATCAACCCCAAGGTCCAGTGACTCAAGGGGAAGCCACAAGCTCAGACCCACAGGTATTTGGGGCTGGGGTCCCTGGCAGGTATCAGGAGAGGAGGGGTCTTTGAGCATAAACCCCACTGATTATACGTGCCGGCACTGTGCTGCAGAGTGGGTTAGAGGAATTTCGCTGGGACCTGCCAACAGTCCTGTGACAAGAGAACCATTACTATCTAAGCCAAGGATCTCACCCGTAAGATCTGGCAGATGAGGGTCTAGAAAGACACAGCCCCTGCCCTCAAGAGTCCAAGAGAAGGCTACCATGGTTGTGGACAGAGAACATCCAGCCTCTTCCAGGACTTCATCCAAGCTGCCACGAAACTCCCGGGGCCATAAGCCCAGGAAGGTGAGGGCTTCCAGGGAGGGCAAGAAGGCTAAGTTGTGGGGGGATGCTGCCCACCCTTGCAGGAAGCACATTCACAGTCCCTGGGCTTTTGGGATGTGGGCATGTGTCTGCAGCTCCCACAATGGAGCCTCCGGAGTCTGGGAAGCTTTGGGTCCCATGCCCCGCCCCCCACAGAGCAGCGATGGTCACTTGGTCTGTAGGGGAAGTGTTGCCTCCACCCTGCCAGGTAGTCCTTCTGGAACATTCCCCCCATGGTGGCCTGGTCCTGACGTGGCACCCCCTGCATTCTCCCTCAACATGACCCCTCCAGACCAGTAACTTGGAGAACATCAAAGGCCAAGGTCAGCGGGACCTCCTTTTTCCAGTGGAGGAACTGAAGCCAGAGAGAGCGGGCAGCGGGCTGGCTTCCCATCACACAACTGGTGGGCAGCAGCACTGGCATCAGCGCTCAGGCTGCCTGATGCTGGGTTCGACTCCATGGGGTACAGAGGCTGAAGCCATCTGACGGGAGACCTATTCCATTTTCCATCGTCCTCCTCTCTCCCCTGCTGCTTCTCCTCCTGCCCCACTTCCTGCTCCTCTGTTCTGCCCCAAGCCCTGCCTCCTCTTCTTCTTCCTCCTTCTTCTTCCTTGTACTTCCTCCTGCTTAGATGAAACAATAAAACGCCCTCCCCCGGTTCCAGATGAGAGCATCTGCCTATGTGAGGGA
Source organism: Carlito syrichta (assembly GCF_000164805.1). Classification (NCBI taxonomy): domain Eukaryota; kingdom Metazoa; phylum Chordata; class Mammalia; order Primates; family Tarsiidae; genus Carlito; species Carlito syrichta. The sequence goes on along the minus strand of NW_007247769.1, from coordinate 35,921 downwards.
GACCGCGGGGGCCTTCCTCCCCAGTTGTGGCAAACAGAATCACCACCCTCCCAAAGATGCTCACATCCTGGTCCCCGGCGTCTGTGACTATGTTGGGTTCCGTGGAAAGGGAATGAAGCCTGTGGATGGAGTTGAGACTGCCAATCAGCTGACCCTGAAATGGAGAGATTCTCCGGGAGGACCCTGGAGGGCCCGTTGCAATCACAAGGATATATAAGGTGGGAGGTGGCGGCAAAAGCAAGACCCAGAGAGATGCTGGGAGAGAGGGTGTCAGCCGCTGCTGCTGGCTTTGAAGGTGGAGGCCGGGCCAGGAGTCCAGGAACGCAGACAGTCTTTAGAAGATGGAACAGCGGTGCCCCGCAGGCCCCACTCACCACCGCACATGCTAATAAAGCCCGCGTCTGTGCAAAAAAAAAAAAAGAAAGAAGAAGGAACAACAAAGAAGGAGGTTCCCCCCAAGAGCCTCCATGAGGAACAGTGTGCTGACACATTGATTTCAATCCAGTGAGACCCATTTGGGAGTTCTGACCTCCATAACTATAAGATAACAAATTCATAGTACTTCAAGTCCCAACTTCTGTAGTCATTTGTTACAACAGCTATAGAAATCTAATACACCATCCCAAGTCCCCCACGGCCCTACAGTTGCATTCCTCCAGTGATGGGAAACTCCCTCCGAACTCAGCAGCTCCCTCTGTTACCAGATCCCTCCTCATGGGACCCCAATTAACCCCCTGAGTCTCTCTCTGCTGTGTAAAGACAGTGACCGTGGGATCAGTCCCCCTCCATGATTGTCATCTCTTTGCCAGGCATCCTCATCTTTCTTTTCTTCTCAAAAAAACCTCATTTCCAGCTCCAAGCTTTCCTCTGGGTTTTGGGGATCACACACGCCCAGACCATAGTTCTCAGAAGGGTAGACTCAGTCTGCCTACCAAGGAGGCACTGGGTAGGATGGAGGTCATGGTTTCAGCTGGCAGTGTGGCCTTAGACAAAACCATGCTCTCTCTGGACCACTGACACCCCATCTGGACAATGAATGAACTCCCCTGAGTTCTGTGGAGGGCTCTGGAGCAAAGTGGGTCTTACCCTCCCTGATTCTTTGGCCAACACAATTCTCAAGCACCTTCCTTCTTTCCATGTTGCTTGTCACTAGGAGAGGAGAGGACAGGACAGGAGAAAGGAGAACCTCTGCAGAAATTGTATTCAAATGCTTTATTATGTGCTCTGGCTTGGACAGCACCTCAGTTAATGGTGTGTCAGATGATGGTACAAATTTATAGCTGAAGGTTTGCATCACAGACAGCTGGAATGAATGACAATAAATTAATTTAAAGTGCTACCAAAGTGTTCCCCAAAGTATATGTGCTTATGAGCTCTGGGCTAATAATTTATAAATGCATGCCTTTTATAATCCCGGTCTTAAGTCTTGAAAGCAGCTAGTTAAAAAGCAGTCACATGACATAAATTATTTTTATTAATATCACAAGTACATGATTAGGATGGTGGGAATGGTGGTCTCCACCAGCCCATGGCTTCTGCAGTCAAGCATCTCTTCCTTACTCCCCATCCTCTGGTCCTGGGAGGAGTGGATCTCACAGTCCCAGGGTCCCAGGTCCCTGGCACAGCTGCCAGGGCTAGTGCTGGTGCCCCCACATCCTGACTCTGCTTTTCTGAGTATGGAGTCAAATTCCTATCCATTATGGGCTCCCTTCCCTAAGGAATTATTATAACATCTTCCTGCTCCTCAGACAGGAGAGAGCAAACGTCTTTGATGTTCAAACAATCAACAGACATTTAAACAAACTCAGAGAGAGAAGGAGAGAGAGACTTGCTGAGCCTTATTTGTTTCACCTGTAAAATGGGCATCACAGCATTAACCTTATAAAGCCACCAGGAGAATTGATTAAGGCTACATATCAGCACTCTGCAAAGCATGCCATTATTAGAGGCTCCCTCTACTGCCGACCCTACCAAGGGAGGGAAAGGTGCGAAGGGCTTTCTACGACCAAGAACTTTGTGGTTGGTTGGCCTGCTCAGATCTTCTTGATAAAATGCCAGATGGTCTTATCCCTCTGGAACCCCATTCCAAACCTTTCTTTCTGATGCTAATCGCACAGGTGTCCTGGACCTGTAGCCTTGCCATTTTCTCAGTGGATCCATCAGGGATTCTCTCAGAGGTGTACGGTCCCCTGTGCAACATTAAAGATTCCCCAAATGCTGTCCACGCATAGTGGCTCACTCCTGGACCCCCAGGACTTTGAGAGGCTGAGGTAGGAGGATCACTTGAGCCCAGGAGGTCAAGGCTGTGATGAGCCATGATCATGCCACTGTGCTCCAGCCTGGGCAGTAGAGTGAGAACCTGACTCAAATGAAAAAAAGATTCCCCAAATGCTTTGCAGCTCATTCCACTAACACATGGAATCTATCTCCCACTCCTTCATTTGGGTCTGATCTGTGATATGCCTCAAACTATAGAATATGCTAGCAGTGACTCTGCCACTTCCAAGACTGGGTCTCAAGTATCCAGAGCTTATTTGGGAGCATTTGAAATGCAACCTCTTGGAACCCAGCTGTGATGCTGTGAAAGCCCAAAGTGGAAAGGCCACATGCAGGAAAACCAAGACACTTTGGCGGGAAGCTCCCAACCGCCAACCAGTAGCAGCAGCCAGCTACGTGAGTAAGCCACCTTTACATCCCAATCATACCCTCAGATGACAGCAGCCCAGCCTATGCTATGGAAACCAGAAGAGGCAGCCAGCTGAGCCCAGTCAATCCCAGAATTGTGCAAGACACTACAGCAGTCCCCTTATCCACACTTCACTTACTAAAGTTTCAGTTACTTGTGGTCAACCATCATTCAATAACACTAAATGGACAATTTCAGAGATAAGTAATTCATAAGTTTTAAACTGAGCACCATTCTGAGTAGCCTGATGAAATATCACATAATCCTGCTCCACCCTGCTCCATCCTGCTCAAGATATGAATGACTCCTTTTCTAGCATATCCAAGATGTCTCTGCTACCCGCCCCTTAGTCACTTATTAGTGGCTTTGGTTGTCAGATTGACTGTTGCGTGCTGCAGTGCTTGTGTTCAAAGTCAGTAGTAGTCTATCACTATGTCACAACACCATGTCACTCAGTTCCCCCATCTCACAACAGAGGGGCTGTATTGTCTCACATCCTCACAAGAAGGGTGAGACGCAGTACAATAAGGCATTTTGAGAGACCACATTTGCATAACTTTATTACAGTATATTGCTTTAATTATTCTAGTGTATTGTTAGTTATTGCTGTTAATCTCTTCCTGTGCCTAATTTTTAAATTAATCTTTATCACATGTATGTATTCATAGAAATAAACATAGTGTATACAGGGTTCTGTACTATCTGCAATTTCAGGCATCCCTTTGGGGCCTTGGAATGTCTCCCCCAAAGATGAGCTACTGTGGATGACTGTGCTCTTAAGGCCCTAGGTGCTGGGTGTCTCGTCACACAGCAAAAGAAAACCGGGATGCCCCTGTCTACACTTAGACATGCCCCGCCCTCTTGCCTGAATCTTCCCTTGACCAGTGTCCTTCACCAGCTCCAGCCTTAGCTCACTCTCCCCTCACAAACAAACAACAAGGACGACATGTCTCCAAACTGTCTCCCTTTCCGCCACTCCTCCAAGAGGGTAGTCTCTGAGGTGACTGGGGCTTGGCGTCGAGGCCTGTGTCAGTCTGAGCAGGCCCGAGGCAGCGTGATTCACAGGGCCCATGGCCTCTCCTTTCAGCACATCCCTGGTGGTCTGTTTCGCTATCACAGTGCTCATGCTATTGCAGTATCACAGTGCTCGTGTTCAAGGTCAGCAGCAGCCTGTCGCTACATCACAGTGCCCTCGTAGTTCATTTCCCTCCAGCCTCTACCCTTCCATACCATTTCCTTCCATCCTGCTGTTCCTTCTCCTTAAATCTTGGGGATCCTGGGGTCTCTGTCCTGACCCCCCACCTTGCACCCTCTTCACCCATTTCTGGGCAAGCCCATCCACTCTCTCACGTGCCAAGGCCTCCCAGCCCACACTCCTCTCCAGGCCAAAGTGTCCAGCTCCACCTGATCATCTTGCAGACACATCAGCCTCCACCACTGCCACATTTCTTTGTCCTCGGCATGCCCCCTTCCCTTCTCATTCACTCCCTTGCAGAGACCAGCCCTGCCATCTCCTCAGCTGCCCAAGTCCCAGATCTAGGATCCAGTTACATGACTCTGTGCCCCCGCTACAATCAGTCACCGGATCCTGGCAAGTCGACCCTACATGAGTCTACAATCTGTCCCCACTGCCACTACCCTTTCCCAGGTCACCACCAGACTCCCCAGGTCCCTGCTTACACACGTTACTCCTTCCCTCCCCCTCTTGGAAGCACAGACCATAATCACATCACTTTCCAACGTAAAGTCCATGGAGCCCCACCGCCTTCAGAACAAAAGTCACACTCACTGATGAAAGTAGAGGTCTTCCCCATCTGTCCTAGGACCATCTCTCCAGCCCCAAGTCTGACCACTCCTCTGACCGCTGCTCTCGTTCCTCTAACCTGCTAGGCAGAAAAAGTCTCAAGTCTGACCGCTGCTCTCGTTCCTCTAACCTGCTAGGCAGAAAAAGAGCTCACACATGCTCCTTCACATCTCTGTTCCTTTTGTCAAGATGAGACACCCTTCCCTCCTCCATGGTCCACAGATACCACCTCCCGCCGGCCCCGACTTCCCCAGGGAAGCCTTGTATAACCGCACGTCCCCTCCTGGAGAGGCTGTCCCGCCTTCCCTCCCACACCCTCTCACCCTGCCCTCATCTCCCACCCTTGCCTGCCCTGCTGGTTGTCTCCACAGCACGCACCCCATTTAATGTTAACTGTGGAGTTATTTGTCTTCTCAGCTGAAGAGAAGCTCTGGGTGGGCAGAAACCATTTATCATGACCTAGCACGACAGCTGGCGTGAAGAAGTCACTCAATAAATATTTGTGAATTGATGCCTGATCAACGTCATCACCTTGCCTCTTCCAATCCCCAGCAGAGCCTGGTCTGAACGGATTTGTAGAGGAGTTGTCGCTTCCCCCTCCATTCACCTGCCCAGCCACTCACCACCCATTTGTTGAGCGCCCATCGTGTGCCTGACGCTGGAATGGGCAAACAAGTGACAAATGAAAGGATTAACAATGCTATTCAGAAATAAATAGATCAAACCGCTATTACAAGGAGCAACATGGGTGAACCTCAAAAGCCATATGCTAAGTGAGAGCAACCAGACACAAAGATTCCACACGGGACGACTCCACTTATATGGCATTCCAGAAAAGGCAAAAAAAAACTACAGGGACAGAAAACAGATCAGCGTTCCCAAGGTGTGTGTCACAAGAGAGGCAGGTGGCAGCTGAGTTGTCTCTTTAAAACTAGCCAAGTCATTCAGCATCACTTCTGCCATATTCTACTTATTAAAAGCAAATCACTAAAGCCATGTTGAAGGAGAGGGGAATTAAAGTCCGCTTTTTGATGGGAAGAGAGTCAAAGAATTTTAGGACATTTTAAAACCGTCAGAGATACCACTTGACTGCCCTACACACCATGTCCACTGGGCCCAGTGGCCACAGGCACTAACACACAGCATCTGCAGGTAACAGAGTATTGTGGACACCTGAGTGCCCCAAAAGCAGCTCTTTGTGATTGTAAGAACACAATTACAATAATGTTAAAGCATATTTGGGGAGAAGAGAAAAACAGTTCTCATTACTACTTACTCTCTCAGTGACTGTATATCATTTGCCTTCTCTGTGCCTCAGTTTTCCGCATCTGTAAGATAAGCATCATTATAGTCCCTAATACATAGTGTTATTGTGAAGATTAAATGAGATAATTATGTAAAGTACTTAGAAAACCACATGGCACATGGTCATTCCTAATACCAGTGTATCTCTCATGAGCTGGCTGGAGGAATTAATGAGATAATCTATTAAAAGAGCTTAGAGCAGTACCCTGTACATGCAAATAAATCAGTTGCATGTTATTGTCATTACAGTTCTGGTAGTAATTACTAGTTGTAGCCTCTCTGAGACCTCAAGGATAACGTGCAGCCTTCTAGACTGTCATTGAAGTTCCTTTGCAAATATATCCCTGCCTGCCCTCCGGCTCACTTGGACTCTCCCTGCTAACACCCCATTCACCATCCTTGAATGCACTTCAAACACATAACCTTCCCCTGTATAGTCCCCTTTCCTAATACAGCCTCGTCCAGGCTTCTTCCTGGTGAACTCATATTATCACAAACATTGGACAGAGTGAGTCAAAGAGAGATGGTCAGTGATGTTCACTTCTCACTATGCCAGAGTAACTGATAATCAGATGAGCCCTATGAACAATAATAAGAATAATAGAAAAACCTCTTTTCACAAAGATGAGCCAATCAGTGATTCCTGAGAGTAGGGAAACAGATGAGGTAAGTGCTATAATGGTCTCAGTTTTCTAGTAGGAGACATATTACAGACCACTGAGCAAAGAGGGAATCCAAGTGGAACATGACAGTCTTGCTGAGCAGATGAGGCAGACTGGAGTCCAGGGAGGCTGAGGTTACAGCAAGTTGTGGGCAGAGCACCAGAAGGAGGGAACTAGGCAGAGAAAGAGCTCCAGAAATCTGCATAGGAGCCCTCTTGAGCCTTTGACTGAGTTCTAAGACATGCATGCCTAGGGTGGGAACCAATGAGGCCAGGCAGAAACCAACTATTTGTGAAAAGTGACTACCCAGAAGCTATGAGTTGAAGACCTACCAGAGCTTACACAGAATTAGGAGACAGAATTCCAACCAGAGTAGAGGAGGCTCATTGATCAACTTAACAAAGCTTTAAAATGAGCCTCAAAAGAAGTAATCTGATCCACAAGTAAACTACCCATCTGTCAAAGCAATATCTTTATACTCTTTAAAGGAAGACAACAAAATCCAAAAGTAGGCAATGTAAAATCACAATGCCCTGCATCCAAACAAAAACTACCAGATGTGCGAAAAAGCAGGGAGATGTTATCCACTAGAAGAAAAACCATTTGACAGAAACAGACCTAGATGACAGAAATTATGAAATTGGCAGACAAACACATTAAAAGTTATTATTAAAAAATTTTAAAAGTCATGAACGTGATGAAAAAATAAATAAAAACCATAACAAAGAAACAAAAACAACTTCTAGAGCAGAAAAATACCATATTTGAAATAAAAATTTCACAGGAAGGAATTAATGGGAGATACCCTGCAGACGAAAAGCTGAATGAACTTGAAGACGGGGAAGCAGTAGTCACAAAGAAAATTAGAAAACATGTTTAACTGAATGAAAAAATGAAAACACAGCATGTTAATATTTGTGAGATGCAGCTAAAAGAGTGGCCGAAGGAAAGTGTGTAGTAGCTTTAAATGTTTATATTAGGCAAAATGAAAGTTTTAAACATTTGTGCAGAAAAGAGAACGGAGAAGACTCAAGACTACTATCCTTAGAATAGTCTGTCTACATAGTTGGCCCTTGACTGGTGCTATGATTTGCGTTTGTCCCTTCTGAATCTCACCTTGAAATCTGATCCCCAATATGGCAGTGTTAGGAAGTAGGGCCTAGTGGGAAGTTTTTGGGCCATGGAGTGGATCCCTTAGGAATAGGTTAATGCTCTCCCTCAAGAGTGAGTTCTCCCTCTCTCAAGACTAGAGTAGTTACTGCTAGAGTGGGCTGTTATAAAAGCAAATCTACCTTTCTAGACTCTCTTGCTTACTCACTCACCACGTGATCTCTTTGCACATGCCCAACCAGTTCACATTTCTGCCTCTCTGCCATGTTTTGACCTAGATGCGGCCCTCACCAGAAGCCAGCCAGATGTGGCTCTACACTCTTAAACTTCCCAGGTGGCAGAATAGTGAGCTAAATAAACATCTTTTCTTCTGTCTTGGTAACACTAACTGTAACTGGCATCTGGGGACTTGGATTTCAGGAGGGTGCCTATCATTCCTTGAAAAAAGTGGCTGACTGTGCCTATACTGTTTACGCAAATTATATGGCTTAGGCTGGACAATACTTCCTTTCTGGGAGTCTGGAATGTTGGTATATGCCAGGCGGAGGGTGCCTTTGTGGTGAGCCCCCAATAAAAACCCTGGTCATGGAGTGTAATGAGCTTCCCTGGTAGACAGCATTTCACATGTGTTGTCACAACTTGTTGCAGGGGGGATTAAGTACATCTTGTGTGACTCCACTGTGTACAAACTCTTGGAAGCTTCTGTCTGCTTTCCTTCAAACTTTATATGCCTTTTCCCTTTGCAATTTTGCTTTGTATCTTTTGCTGTAATGATTTTTTTTCTTTACTGCAATAGCTTTTGGGAGTACAAAAAGTTTTGGTTACATGGTTTGCATTCTATAGTGGTAAAGAAGTCTGGGCTTTAAATGTATCTACCACCCCCACCTGTGCATACCCAACAGGTGATTGTTTGCCCCTCCGCCCCTTCACCCCTCCCCCTTCTGAGTATTCAATAATATCATTCTCTATACTTTTACAGACCCTTAGTTTAGCTCCCACTTGTAAGTGAGAACATGCGGTGTTTGGTTTTCTGTTCCTGTGTTAGTTCTCTCCAATCCCATCCAAGTTGCCACAAAAGACGTTATTTCATTCTTTTTAGGAACTGAATAGTATTCCATCATGTATATATACCTTAACAATTGAATAACTATAGCTGAACCCTATAAGTCTTCCCTGAAAATCACTGAACCTGGGGGTAGTCTTGGAGACCCCCAACACACCATTGATTCAACTAAAGAAGTTAGAAAAATAAAGACCAAATTAAAACCTAAGTAAGTAGAAGAAAATAATAAAAAGCAGCAAACTGGAAAATGGACATACACCAAAGAAACTCAATGAACCAATAGCTTATGCTTTTGAAAAGATCAATAAAAAATCAATGAAACTCTAGCTGGATTAATCAAGAAAAAATAAACAAAACACAAATATCCAATATCAGGAATCAAAGTGGATTCATCACTACAGATCTTACAGTCACTAAAAAGATTATAAAGGTTAATATGAACAGCTTTAAGATAATACCTTTGGCGACTTAAAGTAGATGAATTCCTTTAAAAATGCAAATGATCAAGATTGACACAAGAAAAACAAAACATAAATAGCTCCTCATATATTATAAAATTGTAATTCACAAAGTCTTCCCACAATGGAAACTCCAGGCCCATACATCTTCATATTTCATATCCTCAATTTTATCAAACATTTAAGTATTAAAAAAACACACAATGCAAACACAAATTATTTCAAACCACAGAGAAGGGTGGAATCCTTACCAAATTCTTTCATATGGTCAGTATTATCCTGATCCCAACACCAGATGAATATCTTACAAGAAAACTATAAATTAATGAAAAATCTCAGCAGACCTTTTTTTAAAAACAGAAATTGTCAAGCCAGTTCTAAAATGTATATGAAAATAAAAAGAACTTCTTAGAGTATCCAGCCAGGTAAATTTCAGCCAGCCTGTAATCCCAGCACTTTGGGAGGCCAAGGCAAGAAGGTCACTTGAGCCCAGGAGTTCTAGACCGGCCTGGGCAGGATAGCAAGACCCTATCTCTAAAAAAGGGGGGAAAAATCGCTTTGCATGGTGACATGTGCCTATAGTCCCAGCTACTCAGGAGGCTGATGTGAATGGATCTCCTGAGCCCAGGAAGTCAAGACTGCAGTAAGCTGTGATCATGCCACTGCATTCTAGCCTGGAAAACAGAGTAAGACCCTGACTCAAAAAAAAAAAACAAAAACCTCACATATTAAAAGAACTACATTACTTGATTTCAAGACTTACTGCACAACTGTAGTAATCAATAGAGAGTGGTGTTGGTATAAGGAAAGATATATGGATTAATGGAACAGAATAAAGTCCCCAAATAGGCCATGCACCTCCTCAACTGATATTTTTCTTTTTCTTTTCTTTTTTTTTTTTTTTTTTACAAAAGTGACAAGGTTATTCAGTGGGCAAATAATTATATTTGCAAGAAAAGTCACTAAAACAAATGAAGATCAGATTTCCAGTTTCCATTCTGGCATGTAAGGCGTTTGGAATTCATCCGTTTTATCCTCTAGCGAGAAAAAAGCTAAACAAACTGAAAGTCAACAACCCTTTTTAATTCCATCAAAAATTGAGGCCATGGACAAACTGTTGTCCTCAAAATTGGAGAGTCAGACAAGTGAATACAGAGAATTACAACTTATCAAAGCAGGAACCCATGAGCAGAAACCTCTGTGAGAACCAGTACCAGATCACTTTTACCCAGTACATCAAATCTAGCTTGCAACAAAAAAATGTATAAGGTGCACAGAAGAGTCAGAGCAATCAATCATCAGACCTAGACTCAGACATGGCAGGGATATTGGAATTATCACACCAGAAATTTAAATCAACTATGATTAATATGCTAAGGACTGTAAGGAAAAAAGTAAACAACATGCAAAAACAGATGGGTGGTACAAGCAGAGATGGAAATTCTAACAAAGAATCAAAAAGAAACGCTAGAAATCACTGTAATAGAAAAGAATTCTTCTGACAGGCTTATTAGCAAATTGAACACAGCCAGGGGAAGAATCAATGAGCTTGAGGACTTGATAAGAGAAACTCCCAAAACTGAAAAGTAAAGAGAAAAAAAACTAAAAGAAATGGAACACAATATCCAAGAACTGTAGGACTACAAAAGGTGTAATATACATGTATTAAGAATGTCAGAAGGAGAAGAAATAAATGAACAGAAGAAATAATTTGAAGCAATAATAACTGACAATTTCCCAGAATTAAGGTCAGATACCAAACCACAGATCCAGGAAGCACAGAGAACAGCAAGTAGGATAAATTCCAAAAAATCTACAACTGGACCTGTCATATTCAAACTGCAGAAAATCAAAGATTAAGAAAAAGTCTGAAAAGGAGTCAGAAAAGAGAGGGAAAAAAAACCCTTATCTATAGAGGAGCAAGGATAAGAATTACATTGGACTTCTCAGAAACCATTTAGAAACAAAGATAGTGGAGTAAAATACTTAACGTGTTGAGAGAAAAAACCCTATCAACCTAGAATTCTCTATTCTGACAAATTATGATTCAAAAATAAAGAAGAAATAAAGACTTTCTTAGACAAACAAAAACTAAGGGAATTTGTTGCAGTAGGCCTGCCTTGCAATAAATGTTAAAACAAGTTATTCAGAAAGAAAAAACTGATATAGATCAGAAACTTACATCTACATAAAGAAAGAAAGGGTATCCGAGAAGGAATAAGTGAAGATAATGAAGAAAAAAATAGTAGCAACAATTTATTCAATGATTATAGGAAGGTGAAATGAAAGACAGCAATGATATGAGGAAAGAGGGAAGAAGGAAGAATATTTTGTTATTATAAGGTACTCGTACTACCCATGAAACACTGTAGTGTTATCTGAAAATAAACTTGGATTAGTTGCAAATGTATATTACAAATTCCAGGGCAACCACTAAAAAAAGGAAAAGTATGCTAAGAAAGAAGAGGACATGGAATCATATAAAATGGTCAATTAAAATAATAAAAGCCAGAAAAAGAGTGGAAGACACAACTAAAAACAAAAGCAACAGTAGAAAGCAGTAGCAAATATGGTAGATGAAACAAATGGGTGACTGTTTGAGCCTCAACTCCACCTCACACCACTTACAAAGTGAACTAAAGGCTGGACTTGGTGGCTCAGCCCATAATCCCAGCACTTTGGGAGGCCGAGGCGAGTGAATTGCCTGAGCCCTGGGTTCGAGACCAGCCCGGGCAACTTGGCGAGACCTCGTGTCTACAATAAATAAAAAATCAGCACCTGTAGCTCCAGCTAGTTGGAAGACTGAGGCAGAAGGATTGCCAGAGCCCAGTAGGTCTACGCTGGGATGGCCGCGAGCATGCTACTGCAATCCAGTCTGGGCGACGGAGTGAGACTCCAACTCAAAAAAAAAAAAAAGTGAACTAAAAATGTGCCATACATCTAAACAGAAAAAAAAGCTAAAATAAGAAGATCTAGAAGAAAACATCAGGAAAAAAATCTTTGTAACCTTATTGGCAGGTAAAGTTTCCTTAAACAAGTCATTAAAAAGGCACTAACCCTACAAGCAAAAACTGATGAACTAGACTTCAAAGTTACCTTCAGGGAAATGAAATGGCAAGCTACCAACTGTGGGAAAAATTTTGCAACACAGATATCTGACAAAGGACTTGTGTCAAGAGTTTATATGAAGGATTCTTACAACTCAATAATAGAAAGACAAACAACCAATAAAGCTGGGCAAAATATTCAAGTAGATGTTTCCAAATAAACCAAAACATATGCATGTAAAAGATGCTCAACATTTTCAACGTTGTTAGATGTCATGGAATTGCAAATTAAAGCAACAGTTACATACTCAATAGAATAGTTCAAAGTTAAGACAGACAATTCCAGGTGTTGACAAGATATGGAACAAGTAGAACTTCCATACATTCTTGATGGCTGAAATGGCATGAACACTGTGAGAAAGAATTTGACAGCTCCTTATAAAGTAAAACATATATTTACCCTATAACCCAACACTTCTACTTCTAGACATCAACCCAAGAGAAATGAAAACATGTTCATCTGAAGATTTGCCCGTGAGTGTTCATAGTCGCTTTATTCATAAAGCCCCAAAGCTGGAAATGCATATCAACTGAGGAACAGATACACAAACTGTGAATGTCCATTCTCCAGAACACCACTCAGCAATAAAAAGCATCAGACTACACAAGGGGGATACAACATGGGTAGAGCGTACAGGAGTACAAACTTCTAATTCTATGTGTAGGAAGTTCTAGAGCATGCAAAACTAATGCACCTTGATAGAAACCAAATTAAATATTGCTGAGGGTAGAGAGAGGGATAGATTAAGAAGGAACATGAGAACATTTTGGGGGATGACAGGAATATGTGATAACTTGAGTATGGTGGTGTTGATACCACTGTATACATCTGTCAAAACTCATTGGACCGGGTGCATTTTGTAAATTATTTCTCAACAATGTTGGCTTTCTCTTTTTAAGGAATGGTTGGAAGAAGGATGCAGTGCTAGGGTGAGAAAGGTTTGGAAGGAGGGCGAGGTAGAGTCTGGAGACATTTGAAGCTTTCCTCATGGGTCCCTGGGGGTGCCTTTTCCTCCTGTCTTAGCCAAGGAAGCCCATGGGGACAACAAGGCTGAGACCACTTCAACCACAGGTTGCAGGCCTGGTCTCTTGGTGGTTTTTTCTTTCAGTTTAATTCAGCAGTTACGTATCAAGCACCTACTATATACCATCAGCCATATCCCAGGAAGTCAGACTTCCTAGATTCCAACCCTGGCTCCTGACTTAGTGGCTGGAGGACCTTGCCCAAGTTCCTCAACTTGCCTCAGTTTCCCTCTCTGTGAAGCAGAGATAGTGATCAAGTCCCCTAGCAGGTTTGTCATAGGAATTCAATGAGAGGGGTCCTTGTGAAGCCCTTGTCTGTGGCAAACTACACACATTAGCAATTGTAGTTGTGTTTACAGTTTCAGAAGCCCTTTCACTTGGACATCCGCATTCATTCCACATACTGTCAAGACTCAGTTCAATCACCAGGTGCAACCTATGCCCTTGCCTCTTTCTGGCTGGGAGGTCTGGCATGCTTATTTTGCCCTCTGTGCCTCTGATTCCCATAAGGCAGGCATCATACCGCACCTACCTCCCAGGCAGCTGAGGATAAAAGGAGCTGACAGAAGCACTCAACTCAGTGCCTGGCACTTCATACATGTTCAAGAAGCGTCGACCATCCTTACTCTCGGTGTGACCATTGCATTTTAGTTAAGAAAACTGAAGCCCAGAGACGCTGAACCTCTTGACCAAGATCACACAGCAAGCAGGCCAGGATGAGGGATGAGGTCTGTCTCCTGGCCCAGGTGCAAGCACATCCCATCAGGAGCCCAGCACCTGTTTCTTCCCTCTGCACCACACCAGAGCCTCCTAACCCCTGGACAGACACTAGAAGTCTTCAGTAGAGTGGGATAGAAGGCCCTCTCCCACTCTTTCCCTCCCCCCTACAAAGAGCACCTGACCAGAGTCTGAGGAGGGTTGGATCCAAATGGCAGGTGGAACTTGGGAGACTGCACCTGTCCCCAGCTCACCCTGAGACGTTGGTGGAGGCTGCTACCAGGAGAGAAACTGAGGCAGAACCCCCATCCTACAACACACATGTACATGTCCACATCCCACAGTCAGAAGCACGCAAAGTCTCTCTACATCCCCATTCTCTGCAAGAGAAACTGGAGTCCATGTAGGATTGGAGGCAGGAGAGCCTGCCTGGCTTAGCCCAGGTACCATCTCCTCCAGGAAGCCTCCATGACTCCACCCTTAGACTCCCAGACTGGGGGGGGGGGGGGGGGGGGGCGGCTGCAAAGAGACATAGTATAAAAGATCAAAAACAAAACTTTTCATTTCCTTCTTAGATGGGTGAGGAGTCCATGAAAATGATTCAGGAAGCATCTTGCATAGGGCCGAGGTCTCAGTCAATGTTAGTTTCCTTAAAGGTCGGAAGGAACAGCCTTCACTGTTCCCATTTTGGACGGGAGGAAACTGAGGGGCTTAGCAAACCAAAGTGGCAGGCCTGAGGACACACAGCTTGTCAGTGGAAAAGCTGGGCTGTGTCCTTTCTCCACACCTGCCCACCTCCCAGGACCATATGCCTACAGGATGGAAAAACTGGGGCCTGGAGAGGGCAAGTGACTGTGCAGGTCACACAGCCCCTGTCAGAACCCACACTTGACCCTGGCTCCCCTGATGCCAAATCTGCCTCCTCCAGGGCAGCCTCACCTCAGGCCTGTGGGCATCATTCCAAGGCCCAGATTCCAAGAGGACAAGGGTCCCACAGCAGGGCCAAGGTAGGCTACCCCTTCTGTCACCTTTCGGATCAGATACAGCTTCAGGAAGTCTGGGACAGGCTCTCAGAGGAGCAGGAGCTGTAGGAAGCTGGTGAGGAGGGTTAGAACTTCTCCACACTGAGGAGAGGGCCCAGAGCCCGGCATAGACAGCCTTAAGGCGGAGGAAGAGGAAAGCGGGGTGGGCAACAGGCAGCTTGAACGAAGAGGAGGCCAGCTAGTGTCTCAGAGCACAGGCTTGGAAGCCTCCTTCATTTCCCAGCTGTACAACTTACCCCACTAAGTCTTGGTTGTCCACCCCGTCTGCCCCCAAGTGGGGTGGTCTTGCCAGTCAAGAAGGCATCAAAAAGGCAAAAATGCAGCAAACCAGGGTTCTTGACCCTCACCAGTTCCAAGAAAGTCATCCTTGGACAGGTACAAACCTTTTGAGCCTCCGTTTTCTCATCTATCCAATGGGGCTGAACTATCAGCACAATGCTATAGCAAGACTTGTAGGGAAAGAAATATCTCATGCTTGATTTTTCTTTCAAGAAGCTTGATTCTGCCCATCCCACCTCCACCACTTCTGGGCTTTCCTTCCTCAGCCTCGGGAAGGGGAGCTGCCCCACAGTGCCTGGGTAGCAGGGGGTGGTCCTTCAGTCTCCACTCCGTCTTGGCCACCGCTGAGGCCCTCGTGGTTCCAGATCCTCTGGCCCCTGACATTCTGGGGTGTCCTGCTTCCCTAGGCTGAGGTGACAGCCAAGGGTAGAACCGCCTCCCAGGCATGGCCAAGGCCTCGTCATACCCAAGCCAGGGTCTCTGAGCAGATCTTGGGCCCCCTCTTACCTGCCTTTCTTCCCAGTCTGTCCCCAGTCCTCTGCCAGTCCTCAGAGGCCTCCATCCTCAAAGGTAAAGCCTCACCTTGCAGTCTCTTGTCTGGGATGGCGAGAGAGGGCCTGGACTTGGAGTTGTCTCCACTCATCTCCCAAGCTCTAGGTAAAGAAACGCACGGCCTGGTCAGCAGGGGAACAGCTTAACAAAATCCTCCTGCAGCGACCCGTCCTCTGGGAATGGGAGGGTCGTAAGTGGGTGTGTGGCACGTAGAGCCACAGTGACGACAAAATGAGAACCCTTCAGGAAGTGCCTACCGGTGCTGGCCCACAGAGGGGCTTCCAGTTGCTGGTACCCAAACCCTTTGGTCCCCAAAATCCCACAAGGCAGGCACAGCAAGAGATGAAGGAGAGGCCCAGAGAAGGTAAGAAGCTTGAGGAAGGACACACAGTAAGGCTGGGTGCCCTGGGCTTGCGGTACAACACTCCTTCCCCTTCCCCTTCTCCTGTCCCTCTATCACCAGGAGAGAGGGCAGAGCTGGTGCGTTCTGGGGAGTCTGACTGCCAGCCCTAGTGGGGGACACATATCCTGAGGAGAGCCACAATCAGAACTCACCGGAGAAGCATCTCCGTTCTCTGTCGCCCGGGCTGAGCATGTGGGCCACTAGGAGGAGCAGGTGCAGGGGTGACAAGGAGCAGCGTCCCTTCTCCCATTTTTGAGGTGAGGTCTCACTCTGTCACCCAGGCTGGAGTGTGGTGGCATGACCATGGCTCACCACTGCCTCAACCTCCTGGCTCAGGAGACCCTTCCACCTCAGCCTCCCACGTAGCAGCACTACAGGTGCACGCCACCAAGTCCAGCTAATGTTTTTAATGTTTTTGTGGAAGCAAGGTCGCGTTACGTTGTCTTGGCTGGTCTCAAACTCCTGGGCTCAAGCAATCCTCCCTCCTCGGCCTCCCAAAGTTCTGGGATTACAAGCGTGCACCACCGCACCCAGCTGTGTCCCTTGTCTTGTGCAAGAGAAACTGCCTTCATTTACTTGTCTGGGAAATGGCCACAGAGTGGACTGTGAGATTCAACCCCTCCTTTTTTCCACCATTAAAAAAACATTTTGAGAACAAGGGGGTCTCACTCTCCACACCCTCCCTCCAACAATTTGGAAAAAAGGAGGAAGAATGAAGATCCTCATTGCCTGATCTCCTCGACCACTTCCGTGGGCTATTCCCAGAGGAGCCCAATACAGGCCACGGAGGACAGTTCACCTTTAGGAACACCCGTGAGACATCAGAGAGCCTCACACTCCAGGGATCACTCACTTTACAGGAAAGGTGCTTCTGTCACAGGAGATGGCCCTCTAGTTCCCTGACATCCCAAGCTCCCCCCCAGCATCCAGGTGAGAGACCCAGTGCAGGAGGTGTGGTGGGTGAGTCCAGATACACACCCCAGTCACGCCCTGCTCTGCTCTGAGGTGGGAGGCTGAGAGGGTAGAGTTAGCTAGGGTTAGCCCTGAGGGCTTGGGAGCCTGAGGAAGCCCAGGGGACAGAGGCCGGGGAGAAATGGGACTTGTAGTTCTTAGAGGAGCTGCCTGGGCTTGGGATAGAGGTAGGCACCCCCACCCACACCTAGCTGCTGGAGGAGTTGAGGCCTGGGTCTCTGTCTGGGGCAGGAGCCCAGGTCAGGCCAGGTGGGACGGTCTGGCCTTCATGGCTCTTGCTCCCGGTGGGAGGTGGGTCACCTTACTTTTCTGAAAAGGAAGTCCAAGTCCCTTTCAATGGCCTCCCAGCCTCTATGTCTTCCCTTTAGCTCTCTTCCACTCTGCTGCCTCCAGGATGCTTCTGGAATGTGGTCTCCATCACAGCTCTCCCTTGCTCACCCACCTTCAGTAGCTCCCCATTACCTCGGCCAGTTTCCTCAACTTGGCTGAGGAAGGAACCTTCCTGAGGCCCTTGTTTAGCATGCAGGAGCCCCAGACCCCTGCCTCACAGCCTCCAGAGCCCACTTGCTTGTCGGGGGTGGGGAGTGGAGGGGAGAGGGGGATGTTCTCCAAGCTTATCATTGCATAGTTAAGCCTTCTGCTGCTCTGAAAGGCTAAGTGACTGGTCCAAGGACACACAGCAAGAGGACTTGACATTTGAATCCAGCTCACAGATTCATGCCTAATCCAGAGGGACCGAGGACACAGAAGCTTTGGGAAACCGTGTTCCTCGGCTGGATACAGCCTGGCCCTGTGTGGGAAGGAAACAAATGGCAGGGAAGGAAGGAGGAGGCTGAATGGTGAGCCTTGAAGACAGCACCATGCCATTGGCAGACCCAAATCACAAATTCAGAGGCTGGACTTCAGCAACCTTCACTGAGCCTTGGCTGCCTCCTGTGGAAACCCGATCACAAAGCCCTGATCTCCCAGGCGCATCTGCAGGAGTGGAAAGGGACAGTGAGTGCTAGCAAGCCCAGCCCGTAGCAGGTTGCCCAGCGGGTGTTAGTTCCACATTCCTTGCCTTTGCACAGGATGCAGAGGCCCAGGGTTGTAAGTGCAGCCTCCCCCAACCCCAAACCCTCCCTGGGCCCAGCTGCCACCCACACCCATGAGGTGGGAGGCTTCATAGGCCCATAAGCAATCCCTCGCCCTTCTCGCCACAAGGAAGCTTTTTTAAAGCAACAGAAACAAACATCTCTGTGTGCTGCTTGTGTTGGTGACAGGAAAAGGAGCGTCACTTCAGAGAGGAAAGGGCCACAGCGTGGGGGAGGGACCAAGTTGAGGCAGCGAGAGGAGAAACGGAGATCTGATAAGGGAACCCTCCACTCCTCCTCAGCCCCCTCCAACCGCTGAGCTGGGGGTGGGGGTCTCAGGGGGCCCAGGGCAGCTTGGTGAGACTCCACTCCCTCGGGCCAGGCCGTCTGGTGGGGTGTCTGCCCACTCTGGGCTCCATTCCCAACCCTGGATTGTTCTGAGAGGGGAAATGGGCCCGGGTCTGGGAACAGCTACAGACTCACAGGTGGGGTTTCCTTTATTCAGCCCTGCAGCTGACATATCTGGGAACTTGAGCCCATCTCTGCCCTTCCAGGTCACAGTCCCCCGAGTGAGGGTGTTGGTCATCTGTGGGGACACTGTAGGGACACGGTGCTGTGCTGGGAACCTGGAGGTTGAGGGGACGTGACCTCACTGTGCAGCTCTGGGCAAACACCTTCAGCTGGGGTGACTGAGACTGTCCCAGCTCAGTACTGAAAGTCCCACATCCTGGGAAACCCCTCAGGCCTGGGCAAAATTATGCTGGGCTGGCCGCCTTGCACCCTCTGGGCTGTGGCTTCCTGGATGAGACTCTGGATGTCTTTCCCAGCTGGCGGCATGGCCTTCGAGAAGACTGAGGACTGTGCCTGCCCTCTTGGACAGATCTGGCCTGACTGGACAGATGGGACATAAACCTTTCCTGGGAAGCCCAGGCTGCCTCTGAGATGGGCGGGCAGCATGAGCAGGTGGCAGAGCCCAGCACCTAGAGGGAAGAGGCAGACACACACACTGGGGCCAGGCTGGGAGATTTAGAGGGAGTGTCCCCATAAGCGGAGAAGAGCGGGAGGGATGAGTATTCGAATATTCCGGTGGGTACAACAGCTCAGGCAAAGGCTGGGAAGCCAGACAGTCCCGAGAGCTGTCCCAAGCAGCAGCCAAGCTCTGTCCCGAGCGCTGGGCTGGATGGTAGGACCCAAGTGGCCCTGAAGGACTCACAGTTGAATCTCCAAGTCTACTGTGGTCTACTGTCTTCATTCTGAGTTCTCCGGGCTGTGTTCACTACCAAACAATTTGCACCGAAACAAACCCACAAAAAAGAACAACTCAGCAATCAAGTTTTGTCTTCTTCTGTTTTTCAAGTGAAAATAGTTTTTTCCCAGGAATTAAAAGCCCCAAGTGGGGGGGTCTGAAAATGAATGCTTGCAGCTCCCATGCCTCCCTGACTCTGCACAGCCCATGACAGCAGGCACAGGCCACCCTTCAGAGAGCCGAGCTAAGTGGAAAGAACCCACCCCAACCTGAGGCACAGGGTGGCTCCTCCTGGCACCACCCACCTGCTAACCCTCACCCCTTCAACACATCTCTCCAGCAACTTTGTGTGGCAGAGGTGTCACCCATCCATCCTAGTTGTGTGTCCCCAAGAGACCCCATCCCCAGGCCTCCACGTCGTAACTGGGCCACCCTGAGCAAGTCACTTGCCTTCTCCGAGCCTCAGGAACTCCCCTGCTAAAGGAGGGTTGTGTGGGTATTCCTCACCAGCAAGCAAGTAATCAGCTCTGCAGTGGACACGGGCTGGGTGTCCTCTAACTCATTTCAGTGCGAACACCATCTACCTGGAGAGAGCGTCAGACCCCACAACTTGAGGGCTCAGTCCCATGATACTGCCCCCCATTTCCAATGTCCATCACCAGCTCCAGGAGGTTTTGCTTGTGCTTCTAACCACCCCTCTATTCATCAGGGTTCCCACGACCGCCTCCGTGACTTCGATTAATTTGCTAGAGTGACTCATAGAACTCAGGGAAACACGTTTAGTGGTTTATTACAAAGGATATTTTAAAGGACACACAAAAACAGCCAGATGAAGAGAAGAAGAGGACAAGGTGTGGAGGGGATGCAGAGCTTTCATACCCTCTCTGGGGACATCACCCTCCAGGAGTCCCCAAGTGTTCTGTTGCCTAGAAGTCCCTAAACCCAGTCTAGCTGGATTTTTATGAAGGCTTCATTAGGTAGGCATGATTGATTAAAACGCTTATCCATAGGTAACCAACCCAACCTTCAGCCCCCTTCCCCCTCCGTGCCCCCAGTTAGGGTTGGGGCTGAAAGTCCCAACCCTCTAATCCTGTCTTGTCCTTTCTAGTGGCCAGCCCCATCCTGAAACTTCCAGCTGACTGAGAGCCAACCATCAGCTCGTCGGCATACAAAAAATACACTTCTCACTTTAGGGATTCCAAGGATCTCAGAGAGTTGGATGATAGGAAATGGGGGGAAAGACCAAATATATATTTCACAATAGAGCTTGTGGTGAGCTCAAGGCGGGAGACGCTTCCTGGAAGTCCAGCAAACACATATCTGACTCTCTCCTGGAAACTCCAAATCTCCAAGAAGTACAGAGGCGAATCCTCCCAAAGATAGGTAAAGCAGCCTGTACCACTCCAGCACCTGGAGGAGGGGAGGGACTTCGAAGGCAGGGGGTGGGGCATAAGAATAAACCCGTCTCTGTCCCAGTGGCCACCTCAGCCGTCCAATCTGTGGCCTCTGTGAGGGGAAGGGCGGGATCTGCCTTTTTCAAGCATCTGTCTGGCACCTCAGTCTCCTGCTAGACCAAGCCGCGTGGTGTCACTCCACCTACAAGGACACTGGCTGCAAAAGTTATGCTTTCCCCCCCTGCCCCCAGTCCCTCTAGTTTTTGGAGGTCTTGGTGTTCCCGTTGCCTCAATCAATAAACTGAGCCTGGTGATGACAAGGCAACTTGACCTAAATCCCACCACGCAAAGTGGACCAAGCACTGGAACCAGGTCTAACCAAGAGTCCTGGGTTGTTTCCACCACATGCAAAGGAACCCACAGTCAAAGTCCCTGGCAAGAAAGGGTCCTTGGGAGCCACCAAGATTTCTGAGCAGGGGAGTGTCCTGGTTAGGTGGGCCGTGGGAAGCTGGAAGGAGGGCCTTAAACCGGAAGACAGGGAAACCAGCAAACAGGCCCTTGCATAAGTGCAGGCAACTGGGAGTATGGAGGGAGTATGGCTCGAGGGATGCCAGGTCAGACCCATTGGTCTCTGGGGACCTCAGCCTCTGTGGAACCTCAGAGGTGGGTGGGTAGAGGGACAGAGGCATGGGTGGGATGGGGAGGGCATCTGGAGGTGCTCAGAGCCTTGCCCACTCATGCCAGCCTTCGTTCTTTTGACGCATCTTACAGCAGGCCCACCTCCTTAGACAGAGCTGTGGGAGGCTCAGAGGGGGGCTGTGAGCCCCCCAGTGGGAGGCAAGCCCTGGGGCCACCTCAGGGCTGTGCCCGCTCCCCGCCACACACAGGTTCCTGTGCCTGTCGCTCTTTCCCGGGCTGATTCCCCATGCCAGCTTGATGGACAACGTAATAAAGGGGGCAATCACATTATTCCTGAATGCATTTTAATAAAAATCAAATAAAAGCAATTATGTGAATTTCCAAGAGGATCACCTCTTCTCCTTTCCCCAAGGTAGGAAACGCAATGAATTCAGGAAATCATTAAAATCAGAAATCTGAGCTGGTGCCACTGCCGCGCCGGCTGCCGCCACACAAAGGCAGCAGGGAAACCCGGTCCCTGGCGGCGGCGCGGGCGCCTTTCTCAGCTCTTTGAGTGGAAATTCCACCTATGGGTGAAGAAGGGTAATTAAGGGCCAGAAGAGAGGCTTTGAATCCAGGCTGCCTTTGCCCCTCCAGTGCAAACTTCCCAGCTTCAAAGGCCTCAGACTCCCTGAATGAGAGCTCTCAGCCCGGAAGCTCAGGGCCTGGCAGGGAGGGCGGGCACAGGGTTTGGGAGAGGGTCCCCGCTCAAAAGTGACTCTCGTTGTGTGGGGACAAGTGGCTCTAAGCCTGGCTGCAGGCCAGAGTTCTGAGTCTGAGTGCTCAAGGACAGGGAACCATTGAGAGCCAATGGGCACCCACCCCTCCCATCCAGCACCTCCAGACAGAGCACAAACCTTGTGATTTGCAACACCCTTTTGATGTCCCATCAGGCATTCTTGCCCCACGTGACCCTGGGATGAATGTGCTCCTTTGGACCCGAGGCTGCTGCAGCCAGAGGGGCCAGTGACATGTCCAAGGCCATCCAGCCAGCAAGATAATGTCAGGACTGGAGCTTGGGTTTTCATAAGGCAGGCTCAAATCCTGAGGCGTAGGTGGTCTGGGCTCGACCTGGACTCACAGCACTTATAAGAACAAGCACTGACCACCCCAACTGCCATTTGCGAGCCCTGGCCTGGGCCAAACACCGTGAAGTATATTCATCCTCCTTGTACAGGTTAGATGCTAAGACTCTAGAGGGAAAGCCCCTGACTACAGCCCCACAGCTAGATGCAAGGAGTCCTGAGCAGTCAGATTCTAGCAGAGATTCTAGCTGCCAAGCCACAGTGCCATCCTGTTCACGGAAAGAGGCCTTCCACGGATCTTCCAGGTTGCGCTTGGATACCAGGTGAGGAAAAGACAGGGATCCTCTGACCCTCATGTTCACGCTGGCTAATAACCCACGACATCCTGTTGCCTAAAGGTGGCCCAGAAAGGAGCACCTGACCCCACCCAAGATCATCTCCCTAAGCCTCGAGGGTCCTGATCCTCAGATTGGGGCAGCAGGGAGAGGAGGCGGGAAAGTTGGCAGCCATAGGACCCCTTTTGGGGTAAACTGAGTCTGGCCAGCAGAGGACTGGCACTTGTCCTTAGGCAACTCCCATGGCTTCTCTGGGCATATGTGCATGTGTGTGCACATGAACATATGTGTATATGGGGTGTGTGTGTGTGTTGGAAGAAGGGGTTGCCCGGTCTCCCATTCAGACATCGGACCGTGCTGTCCCACACTGTCCAGTCTAAAGTAGCACGGCGCTGCCTGTAATCCCTGCTAACAGCAATGGCGCCCTCCTGCAGGACGCTCAGGGAAATGTTGCCACAAAATATCGTTTCCATCGTTTAAGGACAGGAGAGTGAAGGGGAGGATTCTGGAGGGCCCTCTCAATGCCAGTGTTTTCTTGTAAGTAGGAGTTTCTGCAGGCCCGGTCTCATGTGGCACTCAAGATGGAGACTTGTGCCTGCCGGTCTCACAGTGGGGTCCCCACTGTTGACTCATAGGTGCCCCTCCCTGCCTCGGGACCTCAGGCTCCTCCTCTGGGAAGCAGAAGCAGGCGTACTTGGCTTTAGCGCTAGCATGCAGGGCCACCAGGATTGCAAGAAACAATGTGAGTACTCAGTCACTCCTGTCCCCTCGCTGCCCTGCCACAGTGCTCTGCCCCAACCAACTCTTCAGGCCTTACACACAGCAGGCACTCCGTAAGTGTGCATTGTGTGATATTTAGGGAGAACACAGGGCTGTCCGGGAGGGGAAGCTGAAAGTAGGAAAAGGTGGTGGCTCTGCATACTCTGCACACCTGTGGACTTGGGATCCCATGAATGCATGTGTGTGTGTGTGTGTAAGCACATGTATGAACGTGTGCACTCCCGCAACCACACCTACCTGCAGCACGCCCAGACACCTGAAGACACGTCTCATGCTCTTACATCCACACAGCAGATGGGTGAAGAGGTAGGCTCCCTCCAGACTTGCCTTCAAATCCCCTGTCCAGACAGGCCTTGGAGCAAACTGGCTAGGACTCCAGAGATCCAGGCCCATGGGGCTCCACGGGATATCCCTCGGTGATCACCCACACTTAGATCCTATCTTGGTGATCTGGGAGTACCTGCCCCAGGTCTGACACCCAGCTGCTCCTGGGATCTGGGGAGAAAGTTTGCTCCTTCTGCCCTGGGATAAAGACTGATAGAGGGATACCCCAAGGACCCGATGGGGAGAGGAGGGCAGATCCAGCCCTGCTGGGCCCCAGGAAAAGTATCCCCAAGATGAAATGGTGGAGTTAGACCCAGAAGAAGAAGCTAGGCTCCCCCAACAGTCTAGGTGGGAAGGGACCTCCAGGTGGAGGGAACAGCTTCTGCAAATGCACAGTAGCGTGGCATGTTCAGAAAACATCCAGCTGCCAAGGCCCCCACCCTCCTCCTGCTGGCTGTACCAGAAAGAGCGTCCTGTTTCATTAAAGGCAGTCACCAAAGTGAGGGGCCAAATGGGGCACCCCCAGCACTGGAGGGAAAGGGCACAGGGGGTGCAAATTGCTTCTCAAAGTTCCCCTTCTTCCCCTTTCAAAAGGGCACTTCCCCTGGGAATGCCGAGTAGAATTCAACCTCAGAATTGTAATCAGTGCAGGGGTCCCCATAGGTGCTAAAATAGCACCCCATATAGGTGCCAAAATCACTTGTTAAATAAAGGAAGTAATGAACTAAATTCAGACAGTAGTTCCCTCTGGGAAGGAAGGTACCCAGACAGGCAGAGGTCACCAGTGTCCATAACCCTCTAGTTCTTAAGTAGAGTGGTCATGAACATTCATTTTAGTGTGTTTGTGGCTTACGAATAGTCTTTTACATGTGTGAAATATGTCATAAAAACTTGTTTTTGAGTCAGCGTCTCACTGTTGCCCAGGCTGGAGTGCAGTAGCATGCTCAAGGCCACTGCAGCCTTGACCTGCTGGGCTCAGGCAATCCTTCTGCCTCAGCTTTCCAAGTAATTGGAACTATAGGTGCGTGCTACCACGTCCAGCTAAGTTTTCTTGATTTATTGTAGAGATGAGGTTTTGCCAAGTTGCCCAGGCTGATCCCAAACCTGTGGGCTCAGGCAAGCCTCTCACCTTAGCCTCCCAAAGTGCTGAGACTATAGGTGTGAGCTTGTGCCCAAGTTGATGGGTCTGTTCCGAGGCCCAGTTGGCTGAGATGCCTCCGTATGGTCACCTGAGCCGGGCATCCTCTCAGGGGCTGCACCCCCAGCTCCTGTCCTGTCCCCACTGGGTCCCCAGAAGATGGATATAGATAGGAAGGGAGAGGATGCATGCCCAGCCAACTCCCCGCATGTTGAGCTTGTGCATATCCCTTCCCCTGTCTGGGTCTCCGTGTCTTCTCTGTATGGTGAGAGACTCTGACCAACTTGTGTCCTGGATTTGGTCAGACATCAATACTCGTTGCAGAGTGGCACGGACAGTTTTCCACCTGTGAAGTGGGACTCACAACAGAGTTGCCGAGGTTGGCATGAGACTATGCATGTTATTAGCACAGTTGCTGCCATGTAGTGAATATGCCATAAATGTTGGTTTAAAGAAAAAAAAAGAACAAAGATCCTCAGTGGAAACGGGGTGGGATTGGAGGCTAGAGAACTTGTGCTCATGGGCCA
Source organism: Carlito syrichta (assembly GCF_000164805.1). Classification (NCBI taxonomy): domain Eukaryota; kingdom Metazoa; phylum Chordata; class Mammalia; order Primates; family Tarsiidae; genus Carlito; species Carlito syrichta. The sequence continues at coordinate 10,217 of NW_007247769.1, read as the reverse complement.
GAAGCCTCCTGAGTCCTTTCACCCCAGGCCTCACTCTGCTCCTATGCAAAATGGGGGCACCTGAACCCACCCCAGAGGCGAGAGGGTTGCTGAGGGAGAGAGGGAATGAGAACGTCCTGGCACAGGAGAGTGTGTTGCAAATGCCGGGTCAGCTGCCAGGGCTGTAATCCCCAAGACTCATCCCAGGGGTGAAACCCCAATCTGCTGCAGGGGAGGATACACCCGGCCTCATCCACGGCAGCCCCTAATCTTAGGCCAGCGCCAGCTCCTGCTGGAGCTCAGAGTTAGGGCCCGGGCTGAGGGATCTTGGATCAAAGGCGGAGAGGATTAGCATCACAGTGGGCCCTCAGAAGGGGAGGCATGGATTAATTCATGCTTCTCTTCCCGCTGTTCTTTCGGCAGCCTGGGATGGGGGAAGGGTCACCTTCTGCCCCCCAGCCCTGACACACACCTGAGGTCCAGTTCTTCCAGGAGGCATGTCAGGGCTTATAATGAGACCAGATCCACCGCACACATGTCTAGAGCCACCGGCTCAAACGGATAGGAGTGATGGTGCCTGGGCGAAAGGAACATCGGCAAAGGCCAGAGCCAGGACTTGGGCCCAAGGGGGTGCAGCGGGAGTCCACGGACTCTGCTGGGCCATTTCAGGTACAGGAGAGCCCTTGTGGATGTGTGTCTGTCATTCTGGGCATGGGACACGTGGGGGATTAGGTGCAAGTCTGAGACCTGAAACTCATGCTTACCCTGTGCATGCATCTGTGACATGCGTCTGTGACTCTGAAGCTATTTCAGAGCACAGCCTTGTGTGTGTGCCCTCAAGACTCTGGGAGACCATGGTGTTAAGGGTATAGGCATACAGGCACTTGTGTGAGGACAGAGGAATCTAAACTGTGGTCCCATAGCAACCTGGGCACTTTGAAGTGAGCAGAGGGAAAAAATGTGAGTGGGACTCAGAATTGTAGTATTTCCCACAGAGAAGCAGCCAGAAGGAGGTCCAGGCATCCACCTCCCAGGCCTCCTCCCTGGCTCTGTGGGCTGTCCTAGCCCTCAGGTTTCACCTTGCCTGCCATGGAAACTGTGGGGTCACCAGGCTTAACTTAACCGCACCATGCCTCAGTCTCCTGATTTGAAATGCGGGTCCTTGTAGTGTGTCTGTGAGGATTACATTAGTTAATACGAGAGGAGCATTTGAGGCAGTCCTTGACACACAATGAACACTCTCCAAGGATTCATTGCGACAGTTAGTGCTACCTGGGGGAATGTGGTCAGCTGCACCACATTGGCTGGAGGAACAGGACCCAGCCAGAACCGTCCCTCTGAAGCCTGGGAGAAGGCTGCTCCCAGTCCACAGAGTGGGGCAGGCTTTCGGTCGTGTTGGAAAACGGAGTATGTGATGCTGGAAGTATCACGAGGCACAGCCAAGGCCCACTTGGCAGGCCCGGCACCCACTGCACATGAGGCTCCTCCCACCACACCCCTCCCTTCCAGTTTCCCACTCTCCCTCCCGCAGAGCAGTGCCAGGCAGAATCCCCACAGCCCTGGTGGATCCTCCAACTAGATCATGAGGTCCACCCTTCATGCCCATTCTGTAAACGGGGACACTGAGGCTTGGAGAGACGGAGGGATGTGCCCAGCAGAGACGGATTTAGGAACCCAGGATTCCGGAGTCTCAGAGCAGCCTACAGAGAAGCAAAAGGCCAGCCTGACCCCTAGGGCAACTCAGGTGGCTCTGGGTTCCTCTGGGCCTGCACTGGCTTTCAAGCCCCTGGAACAGAGCCCTCCACCCTTCCTGAACCCAGACTGGGCAATGGGGACGTCCCTTCTGCGTTCATGGTCTCGGTGAATATGTCTGGCCTGACGCCCAGATGAGCCTCTAATATGCCTTCCCCACGTTTATACCTTTGCTCCTGCCGTTCTCTCTGCCTTGTCCATCTTGGTTCAAACCCTCACTGGCAAATGCCACCTCTTCCATGAAGCCTCTTCCAATTGCTTTGTCCATTAGCGGCCTCTCAGTCCCCTGGCCACCAAGCACCTGGAGACACTCCTCTCTTCAGCACTAACCACTTTACCTGTTGGAAGATCCTACAGCACAGACCAGGGTCTTCTCCATGTCACCCACTCCCGCCCTCAGGTCAGGGCAAGGATGTCCAAAGGCTAGGTGCACCATGGGCACATGCATACCCACAGCACTCCAGAAGCCCCCCGAGCTTCTGCACTGTGGTTACAGAGCATAGTGTTCAGAAGCTAAGGCCCTGGAGTGAATTTTCCTGGATACAAATCTCAGTTCTCCCACTCAAGGTCCACTAGCTGTGTAACCTTGGGCTTGTTATTTAACTTCTCTGTGCCTCAGATTGTTCATCTATTCATGGGAATAATAACAGTTCCATTGCCACAAGGTTGTTGTGAGAAGGAAATGAGTGAACATATATACGTTTTTTAAACAATACCCAGTACCTAGTATTGCTTTATAAGTGTGTGCCATTGTTTTTAACGTGGTTACTGTTATTGTTATCATCAGGAGACTGCAAAGAGGTATTGGACACAATCCCCATCTCCAAGAGGATGGCAGTCTAGACAGGAACAGGAAATGGGATTGGTATTTCTAATCCCGTTTTTTGGTCAAAACCACCTTGGAAGCAGTTATCACCTGTCCCATTTTACAGATAAGGAAACTGAGGCTCCCAGAGGTGCTGTGAGCTCCCTGAGAGCTCACAGCCCTGAGTTGCAGGGCCAGGATTGAGGGCCAGGTCGTGCGGCTCCAAAGTCCATGCTTTTTCCACAGGCCTGAGTAGCCTCTCAGTCTGGCAGGGAGATAAGCCGTGTACACAAATAGCTGTAATCCCAGGTAGAAAGTGATAAGTGCCAAACAGGGGTGATAAACGCTCTGGGAGGGCGGGAGCCTGCCCGGCGGGAGGGGAAAGGGTGGGAGCCAGCATAGGCTTCCAGAGCGGCCGGCACAGCCTCCCTTGAAGGTGGATAGGCAGAGCAGGAAGGGTCTGTGTGAGCTAAGATGTGGGTCGCTGGAGCCATGGTATCTAGCGCGGTGTCTGACATGTCAGAGGGGCCCAATAAACACTTGCAGAAGGAAGGGAGGGAGAGAGAAAGACAGAGAGGGAGTGTGGCTAAACCCTGACCCCACTTGGCCCAGGACCTTCCCCCTCTCACAGGAAGACAGGAAGGAGAGGTGCCTGCAATCCCCCCCCCAAGGACTTCATGGGGTCCCCTTTGTCCTGTGACACCCAGAAGTACCTCAGAACCCTCAGGGTGGAATTCCTGACAGTCAGATGTTTTGTTCAACACCAGAAAGAACTTCCCAACAAGTAAAGCAGGATGAGGCTTCTGGGGGTGGGGCGGTGTGCTGGGGTTGGAGCCCCTTGCCGTTTCACAAAAGCCCACTATTACATTGTCAGGAACTATGTGTGCTGGTTGACATTAAGTTGGCAGCTTGAAATCGGCCATGGTGGGAGTATTTACACCACAGACATTGGCAAAGGCTGCCAACCAGGTCTTCCCTGCTTTGGAGAACCAGATGTTAAACATTTACCAGCACACCACTGGGCAGAGGTCTGCTACGTGAGAGAACAGGCATCCCCTCTCTGCAAGGGTGCAAGCAAAAAATCTCACCTCCTGGGAGGAGGGAGGCTAAGGGGTTCTTTCTTAGTAAGGGGTCTGGGTCACATGACCTCAGAAGCTCCTTTCTGGCTCTGAGAGCCTATGAAAAGTTGAGTTAAAAAAAGAAAATCAGCCGGGCTCGGTGGCTCAGCCTGTAATCCCGTGCCTTTGGGAGGCTGAAGTGAGTGAATTGCCTGAGGCCGCAGGTTCGAGACCCGCCTGGGCAACTTGGCGAGACTTCATCTCTAAATAAATCAAAAATTAGCCGGGCATGGTAGCGCACGCCTGTAGTTCCAGCTACTTGGAAGGCTGAGGCGGAAGGATCGCCGGAGGCCAGCAGGTCGAGGCTGCGGTGGCCGGGAGCGGCCACTGTACTCCAGTCTGGGTGACAGAGTGAGACTCCAACTCAAAAAAAAAATCAGGGTAATTATTCATGCCAGCAAATCATTAACCACTTGACCCAGAAGCTGGGGGTGGGTCAGGGACCTGAGGAAACAGGTGAGGAGTCACAAACTTGCAGATTTCCCAGGTGGAAAACCTCGGTCGGTGGCACTCAGTTAGGGGACACTGGGACTAGAACCCAAGTCTTCAGCTGCCCAGCCTAGAACCATGGTCTTCAGCTGCCCAGCCTAGAACTATGGGCTAGGCCACTGGGAAGGCAGGGGAATCTTTCTGCACAAAGTTTGTTTAGCAACTGTCTCTTCCACCAGGACATAAGCTCTGGGGCAGCATGGACCAAACCTGTTTTGTTTGCTGCTGGACACCCAGAGTCTGGTTTTGTGCCTAGAAAACAGCAAGAATTTAATAAGTATTTGCTGTATGAATTAATGTGTCTGAGATCCTGCCTCCTAGCAGCAACTGGGGGAGCTGGGAATGTGCTCATCTGAGACTCTCCCCACTGCTGCTTAGTAACATGGAATCGAGAGACCAGGGTTCAAACCTCCACTCTGCCTCCGCCCGTGGCCAAATCACTAGGGCCTCTTGAACCCTCAGTTTACTCTTCTAGGAAGTGGGTTTTGCAATCCCTGCCTGCCTCGTCAGGCTGCTGTGGCACTCACATGAGCAGGAAGGTGCTTTTCACAAAGGAAAGGACTGTGTCCTAGGAAGAAGGAAGGAGTTTGGAAAGCTGGTTCGGGCAGCTGGGCCAGTCCAAGAGTTTCTGGTGGATACGGGACAGTGGCCAGCTGCCGCTCTCCAAAGGTCCTAAGGCTGACACTTGGGGTAATCTGAGTCAGACCAGTTTATAGGCTGAGGAGGGGGGCTCTGAGGGCAAGACAGAGCTCATGAAAGGGGCAGGGAGGGAAGGATGAAATAAAGAAGATGGCAATGGGGGAGGGGTGGCTGAGGAATCCTTTTCCTCCTAAGACCACAGGGAAAAGGCAAACCAGCGACTTTAGAAAGTGTTTTTGGCCAAGTGTGGTGACTCACCCCTGTAATCCCAGCACTCTGGGAGGCTGAGGGGAGAGGACTATTTGAGCCCAGGAGTTCGAGACCAGCCTGGGCAACAAAGCAAGACCTAGTTGCTACCAATAAATAAATACATAAGTAAGCAGGCGTGGTGGTGTGTGCCTGTAGTCCCAGCTACTTGGGAGGCTGAGGCAGAAGGATCACCTGAGCCCAGGACGTAAAGGCCAAGGTAAGTCATGATTGTGCCACTGCACTGCAGCCTGGGTGACAGAGTGAGACCCTGACTCAAAAAAAAAAGTGGTTTTGTGTCTGTAGAGCTGTTTATCATGCCCCCACCCACTCCCAGGTGCTCCCCCCAGGCCTTCACTATTACAAGCAGTCTTAATGTGTGAGCTGGAGACTGGCATCTGCCAAGTCAGGTGGGCGGCAGGGTGGCAAATATCATGCTTTCTAGAATCAAAGCAGTGTTTCAGACAATTTTGGAAGAGGGATTTGCAGAGTTCTCCCAGACAAGCATCCAAAGTGCCCTCCGGGAGGGTGCGGGGACAGGCTGGCAAGGAGGGAGGCCTCACTCACCCCGGGCTGTGAGTGCTCCCAGCCCTCCCAAGTGGCATCTGATTTTTGCAAAGCGGGTGAAGGCGGCGGGAGGCTCAGAGCCAGGGCCAGGGAGGCAGGTAGAGAGGGCGTCCGTGGAGGGGCTGAAACGTCAGCCTGGGCCCCCAGCAGAAAGCAAAATAGAAAGGCCCTGTGTCAGCAGCCAGGCCCCTGGGCGGCCGGGCTCTCGGCTCCATTCTGTTCGGCGGGATTCTGGTTGGCACCAGCTGCAGTCAAGAACAATGCCTGGATTTCTTTCTTTCTTCTTCTTCTTTTTTTTTCCATTTTAATAGAGGGGGGCGAAGGACCAGAGCCACTCATTGAACAGCTCAGCATCGTGGAGGCGTCTGGGACTCTGCGTCCTTGAAAAATAGCACAGTCGCAGGGGCCCCACAGCTGGCTGCAAGGTGCAGGAAGGTACGTCATGCTGGGAGCCCCGAGTCCCGGCCCTGCTGCCATCCAGTTCTTGCTGTGTGACCTTGGGCAGGTCCATGCCCCACTCTGGTCTGTTTTCCTATAGCCCCTACCAGAACTGGCCTTCCAGGTCCCATTCAATGCCAATTCCTCTTCTTCCCCCAAATGCTTAGAGTAGCATTTGGTATGGGCAGTCCTCCAACGACTGAGTCTGGTCACCCTCTTGTGCCCCTACCTTCTGTGCTCCTGATGGCCTGTCAGCCCCTCAGGTGCAGTGCTGGGTAACGGGATGGAGCAGTGAGCCATCCTAGAACCTGCGGCCTCCCTAACCCATGAGGTGTCACTGGGAAATGAAGCTCCCTGTTCCTCAGTTTCCTCATCTATAAAATGAGAAGCGAATACTAATATCAGCTCAGATGAGGATCAGTGGAGTTCATGCATGAGTTATTCAGCATGTGGCACACCACAGGGACTTCACAAGTCACTGTTGTGATGGAAGTGGGGGCAGCAGTACATGGATGTCGAGACGAGGTAGACAGCACAGCTGGTAGAGGTGTCAAGGCAGGGTTCTGAGCAGGTGGCTAGAGACGTGATCTTGAAGTCTGAGGAGTGTGTGTCCCAGAAGGCAAGAAGAGCGTCAGCAAAGGCACGGAGGTAAGAGTACATCCGTCATGCTGGCAATTCTGGAAGCCACCCAGCATGGCCACAGGACCAGGTTAGGGCGAGAGGGCATGGGCCTTGAGGCCAGAAGACCGCACATCCAGGTGAGGAGGGAAGATGGTGAGGATTCCAGATCTTCTTCCTCCTCCTCGGGGTGCAGACAAGGTCAGAAAGTAAGTGGAGGCATGGCCCTTCTCTGGTCGCTTGGCCCAGACTCTCTCATCTGTGCTGTGTGTACTCACTCTCAGACTGCTCCTAGCAGGGGTGAGGGGGCTTAGTGGTGCACTGATGCAGATGAGAGGGCCCTGCATGAGGACACCTGGCTCTTTTTTTTAATGAGGGGCTCTTGCCCTGTCACCAAGGTTGGAGTGCATGGCGCAATCATAGTTCAATGCAACCTTCCAGTTCAGCCTCCCAGCTCAGTCTCCAAGTAGCTAAGACTACAGGTATGCACCACCATGCCTGGCTAAGTTTTAATTTTTTTTTCCAGACAAGGTCTCCACTCTGTCACCCAGGCTGGAGTGCAGCGGTGTGATCATAGCTCACTACAGCCTAGAACTCCTGGGCTCAAGCCTCCCAAGTAGCTGAGCCTACAGGTATGTGCCACCACACCCGGCTGAACCTAGCTCTTGTTCTGGCTCTGGCCCTTCCCAGAGGTACAGCCCTAGGAAAGCCACCATCTGCCTTTGGGGCTCAGTTTAGTCACCTGTAAAAGGGCCTTTGTGAGGCTCACAATGTGAGTGGTACCTGTGAAGAGAGGTGTTAGGGTCCTTACCTATTCATGGTCCTAGACAGTCACGGTCCTGGACTGGTCCCTCCATGTATTTTTCTGGCCCTACTCCACTAAAAGGCCCTCTGAATGCACTCCATAAAGCACAACTTCCCTCAAACCCTAAAGTGGACTGTAGCTTAGTTCAAGGGTCAAAGGCTCAGACCTAATGAATCACGGGACAGTTAAAGGCAAAAGTGCCATCGCATAACCCTCATGCATGCCATGCCCTCTCAATTGGCAGGTGGGGAAACAGAGGCACAGAGAGAGTCTGAGATGTGTTCAAGCCACACAGTGAGTCAGGCAATGGTGGGTTGGGCAATACGTGGCTGAGCTCCTGAGGCCAGGTTTCCAGCCTACTCTCTGGAGCCTCCCAAGGGAATAAGGGGTGGTGGCTGAGCTGGGGCATGAACCCCAGGACAGAGCTCCATGGTAGAAAGTAAGACAGCTTGCCTGGGGAACGAGCCATGGGGAGGCTGGGATCAGAGAATGGAGAGACAGCCCGATTGGAATACAAGGAGGAGGCAAAGCAGAGAGCCCGTGGTGCTGAAGGACACAGCTCCTCTCTGCTGGACCTGACTGCTCACCCCTCGAGGCTCAGGACTCAGAGGGAGCAGGGCCCAGATACTTCCCAGATCCACCCAGGGGCGAAGACTGCACATACTCTCCATGACTTCACCGCCACCGGAGGATCCTGGATCATTCCCTAGCAGGTGGGTGAGAGCCTTTCCTCTAACCAGAAGTGCCTGGCAGGTCACCTTCTCTGCACCATGGCCTGGCAATGAGATGAGGGCAAGTCCCATTCTCAACCTCAAGCTCCACCCAGACCTGGAGCCCAGTCCCAACCCCACCCACCCAGCACCTGTGAGATCCTGAGCAGGTCACTCACCCTCTCTGAGCCTCTTCCTTCAGCAGGGGCTAACACCTGGCCTGTGGAAAGGATGGCACGAGGGAATGTTTCAAAGTGCTTGGCACACAGAAAGCACTCAATAAATGTGACTTTCCTCCTGCCTCTCTGGTCTCGACTTCAGATGTCCCCTGGCTCCCTTATGGGAAGTGAAGGGTGGGGAGTGGAGGCAGAGGAGTCACCTCCTGGAAGGTAGGAGATCCCCCCGCAATGTACCTGCCCATCCTTTGCCCCACTGAGGCCCTCTGGCCCAGGAGGTTATATTCACTGCACCCCAGGTAGGTCCTTGGCATCCCACAGGTCCCTCAAGCCTCTCTTGACCATGCTGCTCCTGGCCCCCAGGCTTTTGGCCTTCTGAAACCTGGGCCCCAGCCCCAGCAAGTCCCTTTCCCCCAATCTGTTGACTGCTCGGGCTGCTCAGGCTCCCACAGGGCAGGGAACTGATCAGCACTTCGGTGTCCTCCTAACAGGTCCTGAAACTGCCCCCAGTCAGGTGATTTAGGGGTCTGCATCGGCAGAACAGGACGACTCCTCCACCCTCCCTGCCCTTTCCTCTGTGCCTCACCCTCCAGGCCCAGGGAGGCCAAGACTGAGAGCATTGGGCTTGGACACACAATCCCCAGAGAAGGACCTCATTGCCACCACGAGTCCTTGCCCTTAGTCTCCAGAGGCCCAGAGAGGGAAAGCAACTTGCTTAGGGCTACTCATAGAGTCCATGCATGAAGATGCAGAGCCAGGGCTGAAGGGACAACAGGCAATTTTGTTAGTGAGGGCCTGAGTTTGCACCCTGACTATCTTGGGCAAAAGTCACTCTCACAGACCAGTCTCCTCTGAAGGGGGCGTGGTAACGGCACCTAACTCAAGGCAATGTTGAGAACTCAACAGGCTGATTGGACTCCCCTTCTCACCGCAGTACTCAGCACACAGTAGGCGCTCAAGTCATAGCTCCTTCCAAGACCCCGGAGCCATCCAGTCTGCCCAGTAAGCTGCCTAGAAGGTGAATATAGACAGCAGGGGCCTCAGAGTCCCAAGGACTGGAGCCTAGGGACCCCAGGAGGTGGGGGCAGACCCAGGGCCTGGGTGGAATTTCTCAGACTTACAGCTGCACTTGCAGAGAAGGGGAGGACTGAACTTGCCCCTGGTTCCATGCTACTAAGAGTTGGACCTGCTTGGCTCTTCTGCCCTCTGCAGCCACTTCCTGGTTTCCAGATGAAATATTGGTGGGGAGGGGGTTGAAATGGGGATGGGGAATGGGGGCTTCTGGATAGGAGACTTTGAACATGAGTGGTCACCGCTGAGGTCACCTGCATCCCCCACTTCCTGGAGGAGGCCAGCCCTGGCTACTTACTGAGGGATTTGGACAGAAGTGCTGTGGAAGCTGGGTGTCCAGACCTAGGTGGTCATTAAGGCAACAAGCACTGGACTAGTTGTTGACTGGGGCTGTATTTTTGCATCCCTTAAGTCCTTAAACACCCTAAAACTCTATCCTAGGATTTTGGACCTCGTTGGGGTTGGGGGTGTGTGGTGGTGGCTGTGAGGCTGTTGCAATGTTGTAGATGGCTGCGAGTGGGACAGCTGTGGCTCCAGCCACCATATGGCAAGCTCAATTCCCACCTTCAGGACCTGAGTCAGTCCTTCAAGGGCTTCTCAGGCTGCTCTGTACCTGGGAACTTGGGCCACCCACAGGCTGAGGAGGAGAGGCTCCTTCCCACAGGAATGTGCTGCTGGGACTGTGACTCCCTGGTGTCCCTAGAGGTCTGGAAGTGCTTTCATACCACTCACCCTTCCCAGGGATGCTCAGGGGTGTGTGTGTGTGTGTGTGTGTGTGTGTGTGTGTGTGTGTGTGTGTGTGTG
>NW_007247768.1:401991-471230 GCF_000164805.1 Carlito syrichta | reverse complement strand
CGTCCATTATATGAGTGAGAACATGTGATACTCGGATCTTTGTTTCTGTGAGAGGTCACTCAGTATTATAGACTCTAGTTCCATCCAGGTTGCTGCAAAATTCATGATTTTGTTCTATTTTATGGCTGCATAGTATTCCATTGTGTATATGTACCATATTTTTTTAATCCAGTTCTCTTTTGATGGGCAGCATTGTTGTTTCCGGTTCTTGCTATTGTGAAAAATGCTGCAATAAACATACGTGTGCAGGTATCTTTTTTATAGAGTGATTTGTGTTCTTCAGGGTATATTCCCAATAGGGGGATTGCAGGGTCATATGGAAGGTCAATTTTTAGAGCTTTTAGGAATTGCCACACTGCTTTCAACAGGGGTTACACTAGTTTACACTCCCAGCAACAGTGTAGAAGTGTTCCCTTTTCACCACACCCTCTCTAGCAGTTGTTATTTTTTGAGTTGTTGATAATTGCCATTCTGACTGGAGTTAGGTAGTATCTCAGTGTGGTTTTGATTTGCATCTCCCTGATGATTAGTGAGGTTGAGCATTTCTTCCTGTGTTTGTTGGCTGCTTGGATGTCTTCTTTTGTGAAATGTCTGTTCATATCTTTTGCCCATTTTATAATTTCCTTCTTTTCAGTACATTTCAGTTCCTTGTAGATCCAGGATGTTAAGCCTTTGTCAGACCTAGAGTTAGCAAATACTTTTTCCCAGTCAGTAGGCTGTCTCCCTGCTCTCTTGATGGTTTCTTTGGCTTTGCAGAAGCTTTTCAGTTTAATAAGGTCCCATTTATCTATCTTCTCTCTTAAGTCCTGTAGGTTTCGGGTTTTGTACAGGAATTGGATGCCAGTTCCGATTTCCATGAGAGTATTTCCTTCCTTTTCTAAGGTTCTTATGGTTTGAGGTTTTACATTTAGGTCTCTGATCCCTTGGAGTTAACCTTTGTGCATGGGGATAGATAGGGGTCCTGTTTCAATCTTCTGCATGTGGTCAACCAGTTTTCCCAGCACCATTTACTGAATAGGTTCTCTTCTCCCCACTGGTAGGTGGTGGGGGCTTTGTCGAAGATGAGTTGGTTGCACCATCAATCTTTTATCTCAAATTCCTCAAGTATCTATTGGCTAGATGAAGCTTGTCCTCTAGTAGATTCCTCATTTATGAGTTTAGTATTCCTTGTGGGCTTAAAGTAAGTTTTCTAGCACTATTAATTGTATGTGTCTCAGAGTTGATTGTTCTAGATCAATTTTCCCAGGTATAAGTCCCTAGACATTATCTCTTCAGATGTTTCTTCTTCCCCATCACCTCTTTCTTCTACTGGTAGTCCATTTACTCATATTAAACTGTTGACATTGTTCCACCCATCTGGAATATCATCTTCTGGCTTTTTTTCCCACTTTGTTTTGTCTTTGTATTTCAGTTTATATACTTTATTTTTTACTTGTCTTCTAGTTCACCAATTCTTTCTCTGTGTCCATTCTGCTGTTAAGCTGTATAATGTATTTAACAATTTTGATATTATATTTTTATTTCTAACATTTTAAATTAGCTCTATTTTATAGTTTCCATGTTTCTGCTAAAATGTTCCATCACTTTATCCACGTTATATATGTTTATATAAAACTTGCTAGCATTTCTATCTTAGTTATTTAAAATTTTTGTCTGTCCTTTGGGTCATCTCTGTGTCTGCTTCTATTGACTATTTTCTCTCTTGACCATGTGTAAATTTTTTTTACCTTTAAAAAAATATTTTGTGAGGTTTTTTTTTTATTGTTTTCTAGGTATTTTGTGTAAAAGAAAAGGGAGAACTGAAATAAATAATACTTGTTTTCAGAGAAGGACATACTCTTTTATGTCAGACCACTAGACCTATAGTTGAACTGGGTTTGGTTTTTGTCATGGTTTTAGTTTGATTCAATTCATCGCTGACTTCAAATATTTTGAGGATGGAACCAGGATGCTTCTTCAAAGATGCTTGAGCTTAGAGACCAGATATAAACTTTCTGAATGGTGAGATAATTTCTCCCTGATTTATAGTCCAACTGCCTATCTTTTGGATCTTCGAGGAGTTCTCTTTGCCTATGAGTTCAGCTCTTTTCTTTCTGATCTTGGGGATATTATTTTCAAATCTGTTGCTCCATTCTTGGGTCTTCTTGGGACAACATTTCTATCCTCTGTGAAAGCCTGGTTGGAATAGAGGAATTTATTTAAGCTCTTCTGCTTCTTGCTCAGTCTTTGGTAATTGAAAGAGCAGAGCTCCTTGAGGTCTTTCTTCATCTTTTTCTCTCCACTCCAGTCTTCCATTTGGCCAAAGTCTAGAGTGCCTGAGGTGCTGGTTGTTTTTACCCTTCTCCTTACCTTCAGCCTTAGAGCCTATAGTTCTTCTGTTACATTTCTCTCAGTTCTCCTATTGTATTTCTCCCTCTGATTTCAAATGATGTATGTCTTTGCATTTGATGGTGGTCCTGTCTGTCTTATAGCAAATCTCTCTCAGCTCTCCTTTGCTCCTTCCTTTTTGGCATGCATGCCATCCCCTCAAACTCTGTGAAGACCCATGAGATTGGTAGGTGGGTGGGCTCTGTGACTGTGACTTCTTAGGATTCTAATCTATCATTTTAGTTTACATGTGGCCTTTAAAAATTCTTTAGACATTCCTGAGAAGTTCTTCCTACCACATTTTGATGGATTTCTCCTCTCCTGCCATTTCACTAGAGATAAGAGTAACAGTAAATCTCTTTTATAAGGAAATCCTAATTTTCTAAAATTAATTAAATTTGTGGGTTTTTTGTATTCTTCTTTTCTTATGAATTTTTAAAATCCATAATTTTATGGCTAATGTGACTTGTTTTGGTATTTAGGCTGAGAATGATGTTCTTGCAAAATTCTACATCCAAATTTGAAACGAAAATCACAATTTTTAATAATTTTTGATTTGTAACTTTTATAGAATTTATTTTCAAATATTCAAGCCAGAAACTTCTTAAGAGACATAGTAAAGTGTTTTTACTTTAAATGAAACATAGGTTTCAAAATATAGAAAAACATTTATTTGTATTTTAATTTAAAATAATATAAAACCCCCAAGTATAAAATAATTTTAAAGGAATAAAATTATAAATACCTTACACACACACACACACACACACACACACACACACACACACACACAGATACATGAGAATAAAACTGTGAGTTGGAGAATTTCCATTAGCTAGGGAAAGATCTTATCCAATTTTTGGAAGATGAAAAGTCAAGGAAGTCTTGACTGAGAAATTAGTGGAGGTGGGAACCTGGAGCTGAGAAAACCCATCCAAGTGACTGCATGTAGGGAAGGAGTGTGTCTCCCATGCAGTGCTCCAGAGAGTCTTTAAAGGGAGACTAGGCAGGCCCCAGGAATTATAGTAGAAACAGAGTTAAGTTGTGTACATGGACCAGTCAACATGCTTTAGCTCATTCTCCCTTTGCCTCCAACCTGCCCAAAGAGAAGACTGCTGCCTACAATTAGACTCAGGCCAAGAAAAAAAAAAGATCATAGTTTTTTGTTGTTGTTGTTGTTCTCTTAAAAACTATTAGAGAGAACTAGGGCAACTGGTGCAGGTGTGGGCACCTTGAAGCAAAATCTTCCACATTGTAGTAGTTAAGGTCTTGCAGATAATGACTGGCTCCCTGTACAGTTTCCTTAGGATTAAGGTCACCATTCCAATATGCCCAGCTAAAATGCTTCCAACTGCCACACTTTAAGTATTAATGGGAAACCAAGTGTTTTGGCAATCCATTTATTTATTGGCCAATTTTTAAATTGATACATAATAGATATATGTATTTTCTTGGTACATGTGATATTTTGATATATTCACATAATGTGTAAAGATTAAATCACAGTAATTGGGATTTCTAGGTAATCTATTTATTGTTGCCTACCAAACGACTTCATTCTCATGATTCTCTAGGTTATCTGAGCTTACCTAGTTCTCTCTCGGGGTCTCTCATGCAATTACAATGAGTTGGCAGCTGGGGCTGCAGTTATCTGAAGCTAAATTGGGTTGGATGTCCAAGGTGGCTTCTTACTCACATGTCTGGTGCTCTGCTTCTCCTTGGCCTTTAACTCTCTCAGTGTTGCTTGGTCTTCTCACAGCATGGCAGTCCCAGGGTAATCACATTTGTTACGTGGAGGCTGGTTTCCAAGAGAAAGGAAGGGTTATATCCAGAACTGGTACAGGACGTTTCTGCTTTATTCTGTTGGTGAAGGTGGTCACAGGGTCTTCCCAGATTTAGAGGTTAAAGACAGACTTCACTTCTTGATGGGAGAGTGGATTACCTTGCAGAAGACTATGTGAGCTATAAGATTTTATTATGGCCATCTTTGAAAAATGTAATTGATTGCATTAATTATTACAATTCCTGAGACACCTGTGACTCAAGAAAGGCCAAGATAAGTAAATAGAAAAATTAAAGATTTTGGAGAAAATAAATATAATTCAGCCAGTAGAAGTGTCTCTAAAAACAAAGCAAAACATAACAAACAAACTTTCAAAACTTCTCTTAGTATCTCTCAGGGAAAATTCAAGATAATATTACATCCATAGGAAGAATTGGGTGCCATAAAAAAATGAATGATCAGAAGGTAGAAAATAACTTTTGAAATTCCAAAAGTGAGTGCTAAGGTAAAAGAAATAATGATGATGATGATAATAATAACAATAACAATAATGAAACATTGACTCAGCTTGTATTTGCTTGCATGAAAATACCCAACAGAGAAAAAAACCAATAGAGATGGTTGAAAATAAGTAGTTTTCTTCCTTTTTTTCTTGATAATTTTGTATCCTCTGGTGAGAAAGGAATACATTTACATTTTGGACTTTGTGTTAGGAATTTAGAGTGAAAAACCTGAGTTGAGTTAAATAATCCTGTATTTCCAATCCATTTATCTTATATTTTAAGGGCCTTTATAGATTGAAATTCTAGGCAGCTGGCTTGGCCAAACCCTTATTTGATGCTGCCCTCATTCCTTCCTAATTCTGTCGTATTAGGAAGACCCACTTAATAATGTCTTCACTACTACACCCTCCCAAGACATGTATTCATAATAAAGTCAGGCTAAGGTAAATATCAACACAAATAACTCTGAGCAGAGAAAGGTCATAGAATGAACTTGAGTAGCCTTTGAAGTCTCAATAAAAGGGCAGGGCAGTCTAACACTTTGGTAACAGGAAGAAAGGCTATAGGTGATTGTTAAATGCACACTTTTTGGTGCACATGTTGGGGGGACCACCACATTTTTCCTTTTGACACTCTCCCAGATATTACTCAGCTGCCTATAAAGAGTGTATTCGTTTGCTGTGGCTATGGTAACAACTTATGTGGTGGTTTAAAAATCATAGAAATTTGTCTCTCACAGTTCTGGAGACTAGAAGACAGAACCCAAGTGTTGACAGGGGCACACTTCCTCTGGGGGCTCTAGGGGAGAATCCTTTCTGCCCCTTCCAGTTTCTGGTGGCTGCTGGCATTCCTTGACTTGTGGCCACATCTCTCCAATCTTTGCCTTTATCTTCACACACTTTCTCTTCTGTGTTTTCTCCTCTTCTCTCGATGTCTCTGTCTTTTTCTAAGGATATTTGTCATTGGAATTAGAACTCATCTAGATATTTCAGGATGATCTTCTCGTCACAAGATCCTTAACCACATCTGCAAAGGCTCTTATTTCTCAAGTAAGATAGCATTCAATCTTTTAACATATATGATAATAAGGTAGGTTCCTGTGATTAAGATATATGCGTATCTTTTGGGGGGTTAACATTTAATTCATTACAGAGAAGTTCCTTGACATGTGGAGACTGAAGTTTTCATACCAATTTCTTATATAACTCCTGCTGACCCTGTACTGTTGGGTTAGTTTGACTGTAACTACCTGGGGTACCTGTGTGCAATCTTGTGTCTACATATCTGGTCTCTTCTTGTAAACCAGGAAACCAGGGAGGGCAACTTGCTGAGGGATGCAGATGCCACAGTTCAGACCAGAAGAACAAAATTCTGACATCACCAAATGGGCTGTCCTTAACAAAGGACTGTGTCCTCTCCTCATTATTCCAGTACAAAATTGCTAAAGTTTGGCTCCCAAGGCACTCCTTAGCAGGCTGAATCTGAGATGGGAATTACTCCACTTAGCAAAGAAGATTAATGTTTCATAACAAAAGGTAATTTATTCAATTGTATGTAAAAGAGGTGGTTGTAATGGCGTGGATAAAGCACGCTTATTTTTGTCTATTGTATCATATGTTTAATTCTTATAAAAACACCAGTAACTCTATTGAGTACCTTTTGGAGAACTTGACCACTTCCAGGATGAATTGGATTGTGTTAATTAAATACACTTGACTTTGATGAAACTGAAACCTGATAGGCTTTCAAGGAAATGAGGCTTAGCGGGCTTTAGTGAATTTTAATAGATAGTGAATAGGATTAAATATGAGATCAGGCAGCTCTGGTTTCAATTGGAATGACAAGAAGACACCAGTCACTCCTACCCACCTGGCAGAAAGGTTTGCCTTTTAGAGGCTCTTGTGGCCAATCTGAGAGTATGTCCACAGCCCCCCAAAAGTTCTTTTGATGATCCTGGCCAAGAAAAAGATGGATTTTCCCACATTTAGGACTGATGACTGACATTACGGATGAAGGATTAGATTTTTGATTATCATAATAGAATATGGTACCTAGAGCAAACACAGTGAGATGAAGCTGAACAGGGAAAAATGTGACATCTTTAGCTCAAAGAGTTCATTGAAAACTTAGAGGATTGGAGACACCTGGCTCTGTAATAATTATTACAAAATCCAAGAATTCAGAATAATCACAGTCTCAAATGTGGCCAAGAATAACAGAGCTGCCTAAAACATTGACTTTGTCTTAGGTTGTAATAATAGAAGAATTTGTGCTCAGAGTATGATCCAGTCACTGATAAATAAAATCAAATTGGGAGCAACTCGCATATTAGGTTTACACACTTCAAGAAAGTCACAAACAACTAGAGAACACCTTGAATAGAGCGACCTGAAGCCTGGAAGCCATGGCATATTAGGAATAATGTAAAGAACTGGGCATTTTTTTCTGGAAAAGAGTGAATGTAACTTAGGGAGGACAAATTATCTGCTTTCAAGTACAGGTTGAGTATTCCTTATCAGGAATACTTGGGACCAGAAGTGTATCAGCTTTTGAATTTTTTCAGGGTTTGGAATATTTACATTATACTTAGCAGTTTAGCAATCCAAATCCATGATCCGAAGCACTCCAGTGAACATTCCCTTTGAGTGTCATGTTGGTGCTCAAAAAGTTTTGGATTTTGGAGTATTTTTGAATATCAGATTTTCGAATTAGGGATACTTGCTCTGCATCGAAAGGAGTGTCGTGAGAACAAGGATTAAATGTATTCTCTTTTACTCTAGAGAATAGATACAAGAAATTACAGTGTAGTCCTCAGCTCTTCTTTTGAGGTAGATGAAAGAAAGCCAGCTTGAATTAGCTTAGGCATCCATCACAGAAAGCTTTGTCCTTGAGAACATGGCTATCAGCAGTTTCTATGCTCCCATCATCCTAGATTTACCATCTGAGGGGAAGAACATTCTTCCCTCAGCTTTTGTATGAAAAACAATCCCAAGAAAGAGCTCTGACGGGCTTGTCTGAGATCACGTGTCTACTTCCTGATGAGTTCCTGTGGTGAAGCAGCAGGCACAGTGGCATGGATAGACCTCGAGTTCACTCTCTGTGGGCCCATGGAAGAGGGTGGCCCTCCTATTTAGGCCCTAGTTGTAAAAGGAGTAGAAAGCAGTTGGCCAGAAGAAAGAAGGACACCCTTTGTAGAACAAAAAGGTCCTGAGAGAGCAATAATTCTCCACTACACAGAGAAATTGACTTGTGTAAGATTGCTTTGTGTAATGGATGACTACTTTTTTCATTATTTTATTATTATTATTAAAAAAAAATTTTTTTTTGAGTTGGAGTCTCACTCTGTCACCCAGACTGGAGTGCAGTGGCCGCTCCTGGCCACCGCAACCTCGACCTGCTGGGCTCCGGTGATCCTTCCGCCTCAGCCTTCCTAGTAGCTGGAACTACAGGCACGCGCTACCATGCCCGGCTGATTTTTTGATTTATTGTAGAGATGAGGTCTCACCAAGTTACCCAGGCTGGTCTCGAACCTGCGGGCTCAGGCAATCCACTCACTTCAGTCTCCCAAAGCACGGGATTACAGGCTGAGCCACCAAGCCCGGCTATTTAAAATTTTTTATTTTAAAGATGTGGGGTACAATTCAGGGTTAGATATACAAATGTTCGTTACGCAGGGACCCTTGTTGAGGATGTGTGCCCTCCCCTCCCCTGGCAGTTTCCCACTACTGCCAATCCCACCCTCACCCCTCTTCTGGCAATTTCCCACTACTGCCAATCCCTTTCTTATAGTATTATGATAATTGTTCAAGGTCCGCTTACGAGCGAGAACCTATGGTACTCTGTTCTTTTTTTCTGTGATAGATCACTGAGTATGATAGACTCTACATGGATGACTATTTTAATATGTAGAACTTTCCAAGGATACCCTTTTAGCAGCCGTTCATACACCTACAAAAGGGCATAGCAACACAGTGCTAGAAGCCCGGGGAAGGGTGCCCTGCCGTGAATTCTACATTGAACTACCCCTTTGTCCTACCATATTGTGCATGCTCTTGAGCCTTATGTCTTCATCTCTCCTGGTTCCAACCCAGTGTATCTAGACTATGATTCTGTCTCACTGTTCTGGTAACAGGTTGCCTTTCACACGAAACCCAGTCGCCAGTTCCTGTCCTCACCCCTCCTGAAACTCCTCACCACCCCTGCAACTCTTCCAGCTTTGTGAGTAGGTTCTTGGGTAGTTTCTTTCTTTTCTTTTCTTTTTTAAGTGACCGTTAATTGAGTATGCTATTATTTTTATTTTTTAAATTTTTTAAAGAATTTTTTATTTCAATGGTGTTTAGATGATACCAATGATTTTTGGTTACGTGGTTGCATAGTATAGTTGCAAAGAAGTCTGGGCTTTAATTGCACCCTCCGTCCCACCTATGTGTGTTGTATTGGGTAGTTTCTTTACATGCATGCTCTGTGCAACTCTCTCCTTTCTGGTACTCTGCCCTTGAACTCCAGCTGCCTTGGCCTCCTCAGTCAGAGACTAAGCTTTGTCTCCTCAACTCAAATAGTCCTTTGGGCCCAGTGCATGGAGGTAAATCTCAGGCAAGAAACTGGAGCAATGCTAGGGCTTGCTCACCTTGTTTCCTTCCCACCTCCCAGGGACCACTGCTCTTTGTAGTTTGATGTACATTGTCTTGGAAACTGTTGCTTCATATAGTTTGTTGTTTTTAAAATTTGTTTCTGGTGAGTGGGTGAATCCAATCCTCCTTACTCCATCTTGACTGGAAGTGAAATTTCGTACTCAAAGGTTAACTATTTAAACAACATTTTTGAAAAGTTGTATGTCTTCTCTTAGTTCCCTCTACTTCTAAGTCTCTTGAGCTCTCTATTAAACGTCAGAAGAAATTAGAATTTTCTTTTTTTTCCCTCCATTTCTTGTTGGTTCAAGCCATGGGATTGCATTTTCTTCAAATGGAAGCAAGTTTCTTTCCAGTTGATTACTTCTCCGTCTTTTCCTTGCTCCAACTTCCTTCATTCCAAATTAGTACTTTTAAATGAGCAGTATTTGCATGTATTCATTGCCTACTTTAATCATAACAACTCCAGCTCCAATGATGAACTATAGATTGTTTTCTTTAAAAAGCCTAGAGTTATAAAGAATGTCAGTTTTTATCAGAATAAAAATAAAATGTGTTATAGAGGTTCAAGCAGTGGGAAAATGGTCATTATTAGCTGTGAAAATTGTAATTGTGAGGACCAATGTTACTTTAATGGCAAAGAAAAAAGTGACACCAGAAATAAGAGGGAGTGTGGGTTGAGACATTATGTTCCTTCTTGAATTCTTTCCTTTTTTCCTTCCTCTTTTCATATGTTCTTCAACAGATCTGGACTCAGACTGTCTCTTAAACATGGCCAATGTTTGACTATGCAAGAAAATTATCTTAAAAATTGGCAAATATGTTAATTACTTACCTTGTAATAAGATCAATTTTTTAAAAGCGTCTAATTAAGTAACATTTTAAACAACTTTTACATTTTCAATAATTTGAACTATACTTTGAATTAAGGCCTTGTTTTTTTGTGTAGATAAGAATCATTTGTAATTAGCACATCAATTATTTGTATGTAAATTCCTATTTCTAAGGTTACAGTGAATGGTTCATTAACTTAAATAGTCTCCTCATAAATTTGTCTTAACCTCCCTGTTACTTATTTTTTTATAGCACTTATAAAAGTAAATTTCAGCTTAGGCCACTGATGAATTATCATAAATTCTAAGTGAGTAAGGTCCAGATTAATGAGGCTTTACTATAAATTCATCCAGGGGCATAGTAAGCTGACTGTCCCCAGAGAAAGCAGATGTACAGTTGGCAGCAGGGCCCCTGAGAAATCGAATTTATTGAGGGCTTACATGTGCCAGACACTTAGCTAAGTGCTTTACATGCATGATCTCATTTAATGCTCCCAACAACACAATGATTTAGGTGATGCTACCCGTTTCAGATGATAATATAAAGGCTCAAAATGGTTTGATAAGCCAACCAAGACACAGTTGCAAGAAGTAGCCATGCAGAGATTTCAGCCCAGGTCTGTGTAGGGACAAAGTTCCAGCTCTTTACTGTGGGACATGTGGCATGTCTGGGCTCCTGCACACATGCGGCAGTGCTTTTTGCTCTCTCTGTCTTTTCCCACTTCTCAGACCTCTCAGACTCCCCAATCATCCCCCCAGCCTTTTGGACCTTAGTCTCTGGGGTCTCATTCAAGCCCATTGCTAAAATAGAGAGTCTAAATCAGCCAGGGTTATTGGCTCTCGAAGGCCATGGAAAGTGTTATGTCTTTTGTGAAAATGGCAGTTAAGATTCTAAATAACAGCAATGGAGGAGATTGGAGATGGTATGAAAGGGAATTTTGTTGGCTGATTTATAACCAACTTTTGAAATGAAATTTAATAAATCTAAGAAGATGTATGAACCTCCTGGGCTTGTTATATGAATTGTTTGTAACTGATTTTTTTTCCCAGAGAGCCTCATATCAATTTTTTTCCTATATATTTCATGTGTTCTTGGATAATGAGCTCCAGGAATGAGAGTTCCTGTCTAGCCCCCTTTGTGTCTCTTGTTTCTGCACAAATGTCAATCATTTCATGCTGGGTAGGATTTCTTTCCTGTAAGAAAGGAGAGAGGTACAGTGGGCTTTGGGAGACTGGGACACTAGTCTTTCCTGCTTGGATGTGAGTCTCTGAGCACATAATATACTTCTTTGAAATGTACCCATAGTCTAAATCTACCACCATCTCTCCCACCTCCTGCCTTTATCAACACACTTCAGAACTAGAGAGGTTCATCCTAACCAACAGCTTCTCACGGAGTCTTCTCATTCATTAATTTTTTCACTCTACAGAGGTTTACTGAGTACCTGCTAAGGGTTAGGCACTGTCATAGGTACTGGGGAACAAGGCAAAGGAACGTCCTGCCTGCGTGAAGCTTTCACTATAGTAGGGGTAAGTAAACAGACAACAAGCACACAAACAAAATAGTAAGATAGCTTCAGTTCATGACCAACGCCATGAAGAAAATAAGAGAACAGTGTAGAGTGATTGGGTGAGTGGATGGGCATGATTTTTTTAGGGACCGGTTAGGAAAAATCTCTCAAACTTTCTGTTGGAAAAACCCATGAGACACAGAAAATAAATAGTATGGTGGTCCTGAGATAGAATTCAAGTTGAGACATACACACACACACACACACCCACACGTGCACACGCACACACAGGCCATTGTGTTTAGAATATAGTTAAAAAGTAGTCGATTTTGTGTAGGGTCTTGTAGGATATGGCTAGAATTTTGAATTTTATTCTAAAGACGTTGGGGGTAAAAGTATATACTCTGGCTGCCTAGTGAAGAATGAAGTGTCAAGGTGGTTGTCGTCATGCCTTAGGTGAGAGGGGTCAAAGGCTGGGATTAAGGTAAATAGGAACCATAGTAGTGATTGATCAGAATCAGAAAATGTTTCGGAGTTATTACTGATAGGTCTTACTGATACATGAGGTGTGCAGGAGGTGAAGAAATGAGAAGAATCACCCGTGATTCACCACTGAAACATCCATGTATATATCGGACCAACCAATGAACAAACCTCTCCATAATGTTACAGGTCTGTACCATATTTTAACAGACTCTGAGTAATTCTCTCTTTTTTCTTTTCAAACCATACCTATATTTTTGTTTAGGTCATCAATCCCTTCCCCAAGCTGACTTCGTCTTCACATCTAAGGGCAGGTGATTCTGCGCCCATCTTACAGAAATTGTTTTAGCAGACCTAAGCCAATCAGTGAAATCATGGAATTTCCTTGGTCACAGTGATTAGTTCAAAGGTGGACCAATCAGAGTAAAGCTCAGAATTTTTTTTTTTCAATAATTGTAAGAGGTGATGCTCTCCCTTTGTGGATGCATGGGCTGAAGTGTGCAGCTCTGGTTGCTCTGGCAACTGTCCTGAGTAGCCAGCCAGATTAAGAAACTGAAAAGTGAAGTGAGCAGAACTAGAAAATCACTGAGACCTGGAGCTGAGCTCTGTTTTAATGTTCCTGGACTGCTTTATTACAGTCTAAGCTGGTTTCATATTGTTTGCAACCCAAAGTGCCCCAAATTGTACAAGCTGCTTACTGTTTTCATTGGGATGCAAGAACATGGTCTCCTTGAAATAGGACTGGAATGCTACTGGGAAAGAACAAGTTTGGGTGATGATTACATAAGGATATGTGCCAAAAAGAAAATAGGCTAAGTTAAAAAAGCATTCTAAGGATGTTAGAATTCAAAAGAAGAATCAAAATCCCATTGGAAGCAATGAAGAGCAGAACTGGCTTAGCGGAAAATTAAAAATTAAAATGCTTAGAAGAAAAAAAACCTTTAAAAATATCCTCTATTTGAGAGCCAGTTTAAGGGGAGGAGTGTAGCAGATGTGGAAGACAGAGGGCAGAAGCTCTGCAGGTATCTTCAAGGTACAGTCAGGATCAAGTGACACAAAAGCAATGCACAAGGCAGGACTGAAGAAAACTTTCCAGAAATGAAGCACAATCTGAATATGTAGACCTCAAGAACTCACTCTGTTCAAGGAAATAATGTACAAAATGCAGCATGACCCTGTATTTCTGTGATATCAGTTGTGATGTCTCTACTTTCTTTTATAACTATTGGTATGAATCACCTCTCTTCTTGGATAGTCTAGCTAAAGTTTTGTAAATGTTGTTTACCTTTTTGTAAAAAAAAAATTTAATGTATTTCTTTTGTTTATTTCATTGATTTCTGCTCTAATATTCATTGTTAGCTTCCTTCTGTTAATTTTGGGCTTGGTTTGTTATTCTTTTGTTAGTTTCATGAGGTGTAAAGCTAGTTGTTTGTTTGAGATCTTTCTATTGTCCTAATGTTGATATCTGTCACTATAAACTTTCTTCTTAAAGTTTCTTTTGTTGTATCCTACAAGTTTTGTTATGTTGTGTTTCCATTTTGTTTTTCTCAAGATTTTTAAATGTTCCTTTTGATTTCTTTGTGTACCCAGTGGTTGTTCAGAAGTATGATGTATGATTTGTATGTATTTGCAAATTTTCTAATTTTCCTCCTGTTATTGATTTCTAGTTTCATGCCACTGTGATTGGAGAAGATACTTGATATAATTTCAACCTTCTTGAATTTGTTAAGACTTGTTTTATGGCTAATATATGATCTATCTTAAAGAATGTCCTGTTTGCACTTGAAAATAATGTATATTTTGCTGCTGTTGGATGCATTTCAGTTTTTCAAGAAGTTGACCAATAGATCATTTTCTCTGAAATAAAGGTTCTCAAACTGGGGGACTTTTACCAGTGTATATGTTTGACTTTCAAGAAACACATAATCTTTGTGCTATATAAGCTGTCCCAGAACATCAAGATTGATCGATAACACTACCTAATTCAGTTTATGAGGCTATTGAGGGGCAATTGTTACACTGCATGCGACACGGTGTTTAGAGTGTATGGATAGAAATTGAATTGCTGGACCAAAATTTTATCATCTCAATTTTCTGCCAACCACCTGTTTTTTATATCCTCAAAGCAAGACAGCTATGAGTGATGACATATTTGATAATGATTTCTTTTCTTTTCTTTTTTTTAGTCCTAATTGCTTTAGAATACCTGTAACATCTCAAATTCCTTCATAGAAACTCAGATCCAGGTTTATATATACTTTAAGTAAGTTGGGGTCTTCAGAGGACATCTCCAATCTTGACACGTTAAAGAATGGGTTAAACACATGAGATTAGAACGTGTGCTACAGCTTGTGGGAGAAAGCGCCTGGCATAGGAAGTCGGTGAAATATTCATGTTTAAAAATCATTTCTTGTTTCCCCTTTCTTAGTCTAAGCTGGCCTCAGTTATGGTCCAACTTTCTCAGCATGATAAATGCCAATGATCAATAAAATTTCTTAAGACTTATACAAATTCTGCTCTATTTCAGTGTAGCATTTTTAGGGCCAACCCCACTAGAGAGTTGGATTTTGGTTGCCATAGTAGCTTAATAATGGAGGAGTGTATAGAGGAGTGGGTAACAAATGCTGGCTCTAGAGAATGACCCCATGACAAAGAGGCTACAACTGTGTTGTATCCAGACCTACCAAGTGCCTTCTTCTTAGTTCCATGCTTTTTCCTAGCACAATAAACCTACAGTCATTGAGGTAGCGTCAATATCATGTTTTTGAAACCCGAAAGCTCCTAACAAATGCTAAAGATTACTTTTTGCAAGTTGAGTGTCTTGCCCTATGGAAAGTTCTCATGAATAGCAATAGAATTGCTATTGGAAAAAGATGTTCTTACACTCTCTTCAACAGAAGGTATTAAATTTTAAATACTAAGCCATTTAAAATAGACTAGACTTGGTATTTTGCTTTTGTTTACACGTTTTAAAAAATATTAAAAAACAAATTTAATGTTCAGAAAATAAGAATAACCAGCATCAGTGTACTCACCATCTAGAATTTTTTTTCTCTTTTATTGGTATATTATGTATTACATGTTTATGGAATGCATGTGAGTGTTTATTAAATGCATAGAATGTGTAATGATCAAGTAAGGGTATTTGGGGTATCCATCACCTTGAGTGTTTTATCATTTTAATGTATTGGTAGCATTTCAAGTCCTCTCTTCTAGTTACTTTGAAATATACATAATATTGTTGCTAAGTATAGTTCTTCTAGTCTGTGATCAAATATTAGAACTTATTTCTTTAGTCTACCTGTATGTTTGTGGCCATAATCAACCTCTCCTCACCCCCACCCCAGTATCTGGTATCTATTCTTCTATTCTCTTTGTTCATCTCCCACGTATGAACGAGAACAGGTGGTATTTGTCTTTCTGTGTCTGGCTTATCTCACTTAACATTATAAAGATCTCCAGTTCCCATTCATATTAACTGCAAATGACATGAGTTTATTCTTTTCTTTAATGGTCAAATGCTATTCCATTGTGTATAAGTGCATCCCATTTTCTTTATTCATTTGTCCATTGATAAAAACGTGGGTTGGCTCCATGTCTTGCTGTTGTGAATAGTGCTGTGAAAAAACATGTAAGTCCAGGTATCCCTTTGATATACTGAGTTATTTTCCTTTGGATAGATGCCTAGTAGTGGGATTGCTAGATAGTGTGGTAGTTCTCTTTTTAGTTTTTTGGGAAATTTCCAGACTTTTTTCATATTGATTGTACTAATTTACATTTAATAACAGTGCATAAGAGTTACATTTCTCCTTATCTTCCCTAGCATGCAATGTTTTGTCTTTTTAATAGTAGCCATCCTAGTTGAGGTGAGATGATATCTCGTTGTAGTTTTGATTTGCATTCCCCTGATGCTTGGAGATGTTGAGCACTTTTTTCTTATACCTATTTCATATACACATTTGTATGTCTTCTTTTGAGAATTGTCTATTCATAGTCTTTGCCTACTTTTTAATGGAATTTAATTTTTGATAATTTTAATGATGTTAATTTTTCTAATCTACAGGCATGGGATATCTTTTTATTTGTGTCTCTTCAACTTCTCTCATCAATATTTTGTATTTTTTTCTTGTGGAGTTCTTTTACCCCCTGGGTTAAATGTATTCCTAGGTATTTT
Organism: Carlito syrichta; assembly: GCF_000164805.1. NCBI lineage: Eukaryota > Metazoa > Chordata > Mammalia > Primates > Tarsiidae > Carlito > Carlito syrichta. The sequence goes on along the minus strand of NW_007247768.1, from coordinate 454,948 downwards.
ATTTTAATTTGTCATAGATATTATAATTGAAATTGCCTTCTTTATTTCTTTTTTAACTATTTCATTATTGGTGTATAGAAATGTTACTGACTTTTGTATGTTGATTTTGTATCCTGCAACTTTACTTAATTTGTTTTGTCAGTTCTAAGAGTTTTTTTATGAAGTCTTTTGGCTTTTCTATATATAAGATCATGTTGCCTGCAAAGAGAGTCAATTTTCCAATTTAGATGCCTTTTATTTCTTTCTCTTGCCCTATATCTCTCTGGCTAGGACTTCCAATACTGTGTTTCCTAGGAATAGTAAAAATGGGCATTCTTGTCTTCTTTCATTCTTAGAGGAAAGATTTTCAACTTTTCCCCACTTGGTATGATGTTATATAAGAGTTTGTCATTTATGGCCTTTATTATTTTGAGACTTGTTCCTTGTATGCTTAGGTTGTTGATGATTTTTATCATGAAGGAGTGTTGTATTTTGCCAAAGGCCTTTTCTGCATTGATTGAGATGGGTCATATGATTTTTGTCCTTCATTCTGTTGATGCAATGTGTCACCTTTATTGATTTGTGAATGTCAAGTCATCCTTGCATCCCTAGTACACATCTCACTTGATCATGGTATATTATCTTTTGATATGCTATTGGATTTGGTTTCCAAGTATTCTGCTGATGATTTTTGCACCTATGTTCATCAGGAATATTGGTCTATAGTTTTGTTGTTGTTGCTGTGTCCTTGTCTCATTTTGGTATCAGGTTAATGCTGGCCTTGAGAATGAGTTAGGGAGAATTTCTTCCTTTTCAACATTTTGGAATAGTTGAAGGAGGATTGCTCCTAGACTTTTCTTTGTTGGGAGACCCTTTATTACTGATTCAATCTCACTGCTTGTTATTGTCATTCAGGCTTTTTATTTCTTCTTTATTTAATTTTGGTAGGTTGTATGCTTCATATTCATTTCTGCTAGATTTTCAAGTCTGTTGGCCTGTAGTTACTTATAATAATATCTGATGATCTTTTGTATTTCTTTGATGTGAATTGTAATGTCTCCTTTTTCATTTCTGAATGTCTCCTTTTTCATTTCATTTTCATTTGTGTCTTCTTTCTTCCTTACTTGTTTAGTCTAGTTAATGGTTTCTCAATTTTGAAGAACCAGATTTTCATTTCGTTAATCCTTTATATTGCTTCTTTAGACTCTATTTTATTTAGTTCTGCTCTGATCTCTATTATTTCTTTTCTTCTGCTAATTTTGGGTTTGGTTTGTTCCTTTTGGTTCCTTGAAGTGCATCATTAAATTGTTTATTTAGAATATTTGTGTTTGTTTGTGATGTTAGCATGTATTGTTTTGAACTTCCCTCTTAGCTCTACTTTTACTGTGTTCCACAGGTTTTGGTGTGTTGCATTTCCGCTTTCATTTGTTTCAAGAAATTTGTTGGGTTTTCATCCTAATTCCTTTATTGACCCAGTGGTGATTTAGGAGAATGTTGTTCAATTTCCATGAATTATTATAGTTTTAAGATTTCATCTTGGTATGAATTCCTAGTTTTATTTCATTGTAGTCTGAGAAGATACTTCATATAATTTTGGTTTTTAAAAATTTGTTGAGAACCTTTCTGTGTTCTAACATATAGTCAATCCTGGAGAATGTTCCATATGCTGAGGAGAATAATGTGCATTCTGCAGTTGTTGGATAAAACGTTCTGCAAATGTCTGTTAGATTCGCTTGGTCTAAAGTCTAATTTAAACCTGGTTTTTCTTTCCTCATGTTCTGTTTAGATGATCTGTCTAATGCTGAGAGTGAGGTGTTGAAGTTCCCCATTGTTATTTATATTGGCACCTATGTCTTTCTTTAGATCTAGTCACTTTTATGAATCTGAGTGCACCTATCACCTCTATAAATCTGGGTGCTCCTGTGTTAGGTACATATTTATTTAGAATTGTTATTATGTCCTCTTGCTATGCTGATCCATTTATCATTACATAATGACTTCCTTGTTTTTTTATTTATTTTTTTACTGTTTTTGACTTAAACTCTGTTTTATCTGATGTAATTATAGCTTCTCTTACTAGATTTTTGTTTCTGTTTGCATGGAATATCTCTTTCCATCAGTTTATTTTCAGACTATATGTGTCTCTATAGATGAGATGAGTTTCTTGCAGACAACATAAAGTTTAATTTATTCAACCAGTTTATATCTTCTAAGTGGATAATTTAATCTGTGTATATTCAAGATTATTACTGATATGTGAGGTTTTGCTTCTGCCATATTGTTAGTTTTTTCCAGTTGTTTTAAATGCTATTTTCTCCTTTCTTTTTTTCCTTAACTGTTTGTCCTTGTGATTTACTGGTTTTCTGTGGTACTGCCATTTGAGTCTTTCCCCCATTTGTGTGTTTGCTTGATCAAAAAGGTTTTTTTTAAAATACAGTTTATTTAGAAAGTAAATTAGAGAGAGAGAGAGAGAGAGAGAGAGAGAGAGAGAGAGGGAGGGAGGAGGAGGTTTCCCTCCCCAAGGTAGGGAAGGGGGCGGACGTCAAGAAACATGGCAATGGGCAGAGCTCAGAGAGTGCATGGCCACACCAGAGTCTAGTAAAGCAATAACGACCAATAAGTTTTATGCTTTTGTTTGTTTTCATTACGGGACCTGTTTATTTTCCTTCCATGTTTGGGACTCCCTTGAACATTTCTTGTAAGACCATCTAGTGGTGATAAATTACTTCAGCATTTGCTTGTCTGGGAAAGACTTAATTTCTCCTTTATTTATGAAGGATAAGTTTGCTGGATGTAGTGTTCTTGGGTGGCAATTTTTTCTTTCAATGCTTTAGATATATTATCCGATTCTTTCCTGGCCTGTAAAGTTTCTGCCGAGAAGTTCACTATTAGTCTAATGGGGCTTCCTTTATAGATGACTAGATTGTTTGTCTTTTTGTTTTTATACATTTTTCTTTGACATTGACTTCTGACAATTTGACTATAATATGCCATGAAGATCTTTGTGCATTATTTCTGTTTAGGTGTCACAGGGCCTCTGTATCTGTATGTCTGTATCTCCTGCTAGACACGGAACGTTTTCATCTTTTATTTTCTGAAATGTTTTTAAACCTTTTTGTTCTCTCTTTGACTTTGGGGATGACAATAATTTGTATATTTGGTGGCTTTATAGTGTACCCTTTGTCACAAAGACTTTGTTCATTCTTTTCTATTCATTTGTTTTTATTCTTGTCTGACTGGGGTATTTCAAAAGACCTGTCTTTAAGTTCTGAGATTCTTTCTTCTGCTTGGTCTACTCTATTGTTGAAACTTTTGAGTGCATTTTGCATTTTATTCAAGTTCTTTCATTTCAGAATTTCTATTTCATTCTTTTTTTATTTTTATTTTTTTATTTTTAGAAAGCAGGATTTATTGAGAGGACAGAAAAGCTCCCACAGCAGAAGGGAACTTGAAGAGGTTGCCCCATTCTTTTTTATGCTATCTCTTTGGTAAGTTTCTCATTCATACCCTGAATTGTTTTTCTGATTTCTTTGTATTGTTTACTGGAATTCTTTTGTATGTCACTTCTTTGGTATCATAATTTTGAATTCTTTTTGAGGGATGTCATGAGTTTCTTTTTGATCAGGATGTCTTGCTGAGGAATTATTTTATTTCTTGGCCTTTGGAGGTGTTATATTTTCTTGCTTTTTCATGTTTCCTGTGTTCATACTTTGATATCTGTGCTTCTAGTGTAAGAGTCATGTCTTCCAATTTTTCTGAATTTTTTTGAATTTGTAGGAGGGGATTTTTTCCCTAAGATATGTCAATGGTATCTGTTGGGTAGAATCCTTTCTCTGATCTGGGGGCATACAGTATGTAGTCAGTCTCTGTATGATTTTTATTTTTATTATTTTTATTATTTATTTATTTTTAGTTGGAGTCTCACTTTGTTGCCCAGGTTGGAGTGCAGTGGCATACTCATAGCCACCCCAATATTGAACTGATGGGCTCAGACAATCCTTCTGCCTCAGTCTTCCAAGTAGCCGGAACTACAGATGCATGCTACCATGCCTGGCTAATTTTTTGATTTATTGAAGAGGTGAGGTCTCGTCAAATTGCCCAGGCTGTTCTCGAACTCATGGGCTCAGGCAATCCCTTTATCTCAGCCTCCAAAAGTACTGGGATTATAGGCTTGAGCCACTGCGCCCTGCCTGTATGATTTATTTGACTGTAAACAGTATTGGTGGCATCAGTGATTTCCTTGGTGGCTTAGGATGTGGTTATTAGTGGAGGCTATGGTAAAGTTTTCCTGGGATCAGGGATGTGGGTGGACCAGTCTTTGGTCCCCATTGGTGGCAGCATGCCTGTTCTTAGGCTCCTGGTGTTAGCAGGATGAGGCAGGTTCATTTTGGGGCATCCAGACGCTGGTAGTAGCAGCAGTGGGCTGGCTGAGTGAGTGAGTTCTTGAATACCTGGGTATCTGGTGCAATACTGGTGACAGCATAAGCAGTGGCAGGGTAGGGTGTGCTGGTGTTGGTGGTGACTGTAATGAGGGGTGCAGCCTGTAATCTCAGACTTAGAGTTATCAAGCTTGTCTGCTCTTGGCAGTAGTAGCTCAACAGCACCCTGTAAAGTGAAGGAGAGACCCCCAGCTTCATGCGTGAGCTTAAGCACAAAGGCCATGCTGCCAGTGGGGGCGTGGTTGCCACTCACAACTCCAGGTGGACAGCTCTCTGACTCATCCTTCTGGGTTCCCCATGAAAACAACTATTGCAGCAGTGTGCAAAAGGGGGCATGGGGTCTCTCTACTTGTGAGCCTGAGTACAGAGTTTGTGCTACTGCTGGAGGTGGGGTTGCCTCTCACAGCCCCAGACAGGGAGGTCTTAGGCTCTGGAAAGCACACATGTTGGTCTCCTTTGTTCCAGGACCTGCCCATTTGATGCACTGCATTGCCCTGTCCCCAAGGATTGGTACTCCCTGTGGGCTAGAGTAGTGGGGAACCCCTCAGCACCCTTGAGTTCAGCTAGTGCTGTGCCACTGTAGTCCTCCAGAAGGCCACTGGGGGATGTCAGTGGGGGTTTCCAGGATGTGGAAATATGGGGAATAGGGCAGGATACATTCCTGTGATGACTGTACTTCCACTATGGTACCCTGTTGCATCCACTTAGGTCTTGAGTGTGTGAATGATCCAGTGAAAGTTCCCTGTGTAATACAATGACCTTGGGGGGTTTTGGATCACTGTCCATGTTAGTGTCAGGGTTCATGTGGCTAGAGAAACTCTCCTGTGGTGTAGATTATAGCAGTCTCTGTGGGGAAGTGGACGACTGAAGTTCTTTCACTTGCCCTTTCTCGCAGTAGCGAGGCCTCTGTGGGACCCAACCAACCACAGCCAAGTCACCTACTCACTTTCTTCTCCTTCCATGCCTCAGGGGTTTCCCATGATTGCTCTACTGGACTCTAGCGTTCTCTCCTAGATGTTCTAATCAAATGTGATTATTCGTAATTTTGTTTCTCCTTTCTGGAGAGAGTAAACGTCCCATGTTTCTCATCAGTCATCCTGAAACACCACCCAGAATTTTAAAATGATTACATTCTGTTTTTTTTTTTCTTCAATTTTTAAAGTAAAAAATAGAACAATACAGGCAAAACTAGTTTCCTCCCCCCCACCCAGTGTCTGTTCAATTTCTCACCCTTCCTTTCAGAGAATACCTCTGTTGTAATTTTTTTCCATATTCTTCTAGTTCTTGTTTTTGCACTTTTCCTACTTAAAAATATGTTAATAAAAATAAAGTATAGTATTGCTTTGGGTTTTAAACATCTGTATAAATCTTTTATATTGTACATTTCTATGCTCTACTTCTGATACATTTTTTATGTCAACACATATAATAGATATAGCTTGTTCTTTTAACCACTGTATTGTATCCTTTTGTGTGTGACTATACCACAATTTATTCTTTTCTCTATTGATGAATATTTAGTGTTTTCCCTAATTTTTTTTTACCATGCCAAGCACTGCTGCAATGAGTATCTTTGCATGTGTGTAACAGTGTTTGGGGGGTTTATAGGCAGAAGATATTGCTAAGTTGCTTTCCAAAGTGGTTGTATAAAAAAACATTGTCAACAGCAGTAATCTCAAGAGTTGTCCCTGCTTCTGCCTCCTTGCCACTCTGGGCTTCCTCCTCCACGCTCTGCATCTCTCTCTGATGGCTTCTGTTGACTTGGGGTTTCTGCCATCTCATGGATTCTGGTTATACCATCTTCTCTCTTGTTTCATTTTAGCTTAAATGCCGCTCTTTCAGAAAAGTCTGATTGATTAAGTTCTCCTGTACTTCTTAATAACTCTTATCACAATTGTCATTCATAAATCATTATATATTGCTTAATACTTGTCTTCCCTATTGGATGCTAAGCTCCACAAAAGAAGGAATTTTCTGCCTAATTTATATCTCTGTTTCCAACACCTACTATGGTACTTGATAAATAGTTCTTAAATAAATGAATGCATGGAAACCTCCTAAGGCAGACTCCAATTGTCTTGCCCAGGCATCGGTCAACACGGGGTCCCTCCATTGGGCAGAGCACCAGTGAGAGACACAGTACAGTGCTGTGATTAAGAACAAGAGTTTGAGAACCAGAGAGACTTGGGTTTGAGTTATGGATCAGCAACTAATTAACTGTATACAGTGTTGAGAGAGCAATTAAAACTTTAGAAGTCACAGTTTAAGCTTTGGGGAAAAGCGGGGGAGGCTGATAGTATTACTCGCATCATAAGATTGTTGTGAAAATTGAATGTCATAGCACATACAAAGCACTAATATGGCACCAAACACATATTACATATGAAAAAATGTTAGCTATTAAGATATGAATGAGCTATTTACAGAGAAAGAAACCCTAGAGGTTAATAAGCACATAAAGAGATGCTGAAACTAATTAATGATCAAAGAAATGCAAATTAAAACAACAATGATGCATTACTTTAAACCTATTAGACTGGTACAATTAGGATAATGCCAAGTGTTGGTGAGAAGGTGGGACTATTAGAGTCCCTGTGCATGACTGCAGGGCTGTGGAGTGATGCAGCCATTTTGGAGAGCAGTCTGGACATATTAGGGCAAGTTATATATAAGTGTACCTTATGTCCAGCAGTGCCACCTCTGGAATATATCCAAGACATATTCTCGTATGAATCCATAAGAAGACAGGTGAAGGTGTCTATTGCAATGTTATTTGTGGTGGAGGAAGTTGAAGGAAGTCTGGGTGTTCTTTGCTGGGAGTGTAGTGGGGCAGATGCACACCCCAGAATACTCCACAGCATTTATAAGCAGCAAATTGGAGCAACTTGTGGCTAGACCCTAAAAATAGTTCTAAGTGAAAAAAAGAAAAAAAAACAAGTTAAGATGTAATGAAATATGCATTTTAAGTAACACAAAGAACAAAAAGATACTCAATAAACACAATCATTTATTGTCAGTCTGGCTGCCCTGAGGTTGCAACTGGAATGGGAGTGAGGAGCTAGAATAAAAGGAGACAAATTTAAAAAATAATAACTCAATAGTGGAGCCCTGCACACGTGATAGTGTGATGATTTACCACACACTGAAGACAATGATTAACTCGATCCTCTATACCGGAAGTATCTAAAACATAGCAAAGGGTGATGATAGCCTACCAGGATCATGAGATAAAAGCAAAATCACCTATGTGGACTAGAAACTTTACTTCCAGCATGACAATGTAAGAGATCATGGACTCATCCAGGATGAGGGCTCTGTCCTAGAAATGGTGCAGTGGAAGGTTGGAAAGACTTGATGCCCTAGGACTTCCTGGAATAGGGCTCCCCACCAGCGCTGGGTAGCCTACATCCAAATTTCCAACCTATTTAAGATGTCATTATTTTATTTTTCTATTATTTATGTACCCCCTACCCTCCAGAAAACTGGTAAAAAAAAATTTCACAAAGCAAGCATTTAAAAATCTCTGGAGACAGACCTTATGGTATAACAGCAAACGAAGAAACATCTATCCAAGAAAATCTACTAAAATTCACAAGAAATGCGAGAGTCTTGGTATTTGAACCAAGGTCTACCTGCTGTCTCCTCCCAGCCCAGTGAGACAGACACTGTCCTTCAGACTAGCGCAGCCAAGAAGAGGGAGCTACTTCTCTCCAAAGCCCACAGTCAGAGGACTTTTTCTTGTGGGGGGTTGGACATCATTGGTTCTCATCCTGCCCTCTAGCTAAAGAATAAAAGGAATAACGAATACTTGTGATGCCTCCATGATCGGGTACTATTCTAGGTGCCTGATATCAGCAGGGGGAGAGGAGGTCACAATTCCTGCCTTTGTGGAACTTATACTTTCAATGGAGAAAGATGCACAATAAAAAAAGAAACAAGTACACAAGTAGTATAATACCAGAAGTGGTAAATGTGATAAATTAAAGTAAAACAATGTAAGAGATGGGGGAACTGTTAATTGGATAGGATGGTCAGAGAAAGTCTCTCTGACAAGGTGCCTTTTGAGCAGAACACCTGAATAAAGTGAAGGAGGGAAACGTCAATAAATGGAGGAAGAGCATTTCAGACCCAAGGAGCCGCATGTGCGGAGGCTTTAAGACAAGAGTACACTTGGTATGTGGGAGGGTCTGCAAGAAAGCAGTGTGGCCAAAACAGAGGAAGATGTGTAGAGTGGTCACAGGTGTCACAGGGGAGACTAGAGAGAAAGTTGGGAAACAGATTAGTTATGAAGACTTTCCAGTTGTTTCAACAAGGGATGGTGATGGCTTGGAAACAAGTTGTAGCAATGGGAAAGTGATTAGTTTCTGGCCTCAGTAGTGAGTGGGTAAAGGGTAGGGGAGAAGAGTAGGGCTCTGTGGCTCAGCCTGTAATCCTGCGCCTTGGGAGGCTGAGGTGAGTGGATTGCCTGAGCCCGCGGGTTCGAGACCCGCCTGGGCAACTTGGTGAGACCTCATCTCTACAATAAATTAGAAAATTAGCCAGGTGTGGTAGTGCGTGCCTGTAGTTCCAGCTACTTGGAAGACTGAGGTGGAAGGATCACCGGAGCCCAGCAGGTCGAGGCTGCGGTGGCCAAGAGCAGCCACTGCACTCCAGTCTGGGTGACAGAGTGAGACTCCAACTCACACACAAAAAAAAAGGATAGGGGAGAAGCAGGAGTCATCAATAAGAGAGTCAAGAATGAAAAAGAGAGAGAGAGAGAGGCATCAAGAAGGTTGGAGGACAAAGTCCCTGCTTTTGTGGAATTTGTACTTTCAGTCTAAGGGTTTTTGGATTGGACAGTTGGGTGAATGGAGGAACCATTTGTTAGGACAGTCCTGCACACGGGAAGAGTGCTCAGTGCTAAAATGGACATGTCCATCTGAGGTCAGCTTGATTTTTTTTCTCCTTGCATGAGTCCAGCATTTTCAGAAATTTGATTTTGGCTATGTTGAGTTTGAAATGCTTGTTAGTCATCCAGTTGGAGATGCTGAATAGACAGTTGGGTATGAATTTAGAGATCAAAAAAGAGGTCAGGCCTACAGATAGAAAATGAGAAGTGATCAGCATACAGATGGCAACTGAAGCCACAGGACTGGAAGAAATTAGAAGAGGTCTGCAGCCGGAGTCCAAGGGCACGCAATCACTTAAAGGTCAGGGAAATTAGAAAGAACCAGTAAAGAGACTGAGAAAGAGCAAACCTGTGAAGCAGAAATAAAACCAGAAAAGAGTGTTGTCCCAGAAACCAAATGAAGAGAACATCTGAAGACAGAGATACTGCTCAGATGTGAGGGCATGGGGTCTGAGAATTAACTCTTGGATTTGGGAAGGTAACGGTCATGGTGACTTTGATCAAAGTATTTTCATGATCTAGTAGAGAAGAAAGCCTGATGGAACTATGTCCAAGAAAAAGAAACGAGAGGAGAGAAAACAGAATTTGAGAACAAACACCTGTAAAGCAAGGGGTTGTGTTGTAAAACAACAGAAACATCATTTGGAGTGATCCTTTAGAACACTAAGTGTTGACGATGCAAGAGAAGGGAGGCTAACTGCAGAAACATACCCCTGAGTAGGTGAGAGAGATAGGCTCCCGTGCACAAGTGAAGAATAGAAATAGTTCAGTTCATCTACCTTCAAGGTGGTAGATGTATACACAGATAGATTTGATAGTGGATGGATGTGGAAATTCTGTTTTGATTGCTTCTGTTTTCTCAATGAAATAAGATCATCATTTGAAATGAGGTATTGGAAGGGGGTGCTGGAAGTTTAACGAATGTGTATTGGTTAAGATTTTATTCTTCCGTGAGTAACAGACACTCAAAATAACAGCAACTTACATGAATTAGGAGTTTGGAAGTAGGATACACAGCACTGGCAGGAAGCCCTACTCTCTGATGTTCTTAGGGATCAAGAACTTCATGAAAAGTGAGGAGTTCAAGGACGGGAAAGGGTTGGTTGTTGTACGGGTCACCTAAGTGAACAATGAAGGGACCAAGAATGAGAGGAACAGTAAAGGAAAGAGAGTTCTTCCAGCAAGGTGACAGGATGACTGATCAGTAACTGCAGCAGGAAACAACAGATAATAGGTGCTTTAAAGAAGCTGAAGATCTAGAAAGATTATGGGAGAGAAATGACCTGGAAGCAGCAATGAAGAGCAAGGACACCTGCCACACTCCAGACTGTGGGCTGTGAAAGCAAAACAGCCACCCTTTGAAGGGGGTCCTGGAGAAGCAGTATCTCACGGGAGAGTCTGGATTCTGGGCAAGACCATGATGGGAACTTTCAGAGAAGAGCGTGTGTGTCTGCCCTAGAGGATTTTGCAGATAATAGCATGAGTTCCAGAGGGTACAGCAAGAAGTCTTGTGGGTACGGAGAGGTGGGGGGTTGAGTAACATTTGTACCGGACCAATATGGGAATATGATTAGGGTAGGAAGGGAGGTAAACGGTGTGATAGGGCCTGATGGGTTTAGTTCTGAAAGTCATTAGGGGAAGATGCGTGTTCATGAGTTTTATGTGAACAAAGTCCCTCCTTTGGGGGTTGGCCTCCTAGGCAATGTCATCATAACAGTGGTGAGTGTCTTACCAGGGATAGATGGAGCCCTAGGGGCTTCCCTTAAATCTTCTGAGGGCCATGCCACAGCCACGCGAGGGCTGTTCAACAGTGAGCAGACCTAGCTTTGGGGACCTGGTGTGCTGAAGGCACTCAATCTTTATAGAATTTGGGGATGGAGGTGGCCTCACAACAGGGGGGTAGTCAAACCAGGATTATCCTCTTGAGGTCATCTCAATAGATACTGAATGAAATCACATGCGACAAAATTCAATACCTTTGCTTGATTTAAATTAGGAAGAGATGAACACTTCCTTCACATAAAATTAAAACCAACATCATGCTTAAAAGTTAAAAGGCATTCTTGTTAAAGTCATGAATAAGAAAAAGATGCCCACAATCACCACAATTATCCCACATTGTTTTGGAGACAACGATGTGCATATTGGTAAAAAAGGCATGCATATTGGAAAGGAAGTTGAAAATAACTATTTGTAAATATGACTGTTAGCCTAGAAAAATGGAAGGAAGTATTGAAAAACTATTAACAATGAAACATAATTCAGTAAAATAGTTGGTTAAAAAGTTTATTATATAAAAGCAATAGTTATCTTTTATATTAACAATAACCAGTTAGAAAATGTAATAGAAAAATAAACTTTCATTTACAATCACAACAAATGAAATATCATGAGTAATATGACAAGAGATGTGTGTATAATTTATATGAAAAGTCTTAAAACTGTAATGAGACTTACTAAACAAAAGTTGGATAAATATAAAAATACACTGATCTTAAAAAAGATAATTAAAGTTTGCAGTCACATCAATTTCCCACATTTAATTTATAAATTCACCATGATCCAAATCAAAACACAAACAAGATTTTTAGGAGGAATTAGATTAAGTAATGCTTAAGTTCCTTTAAAAAAACAAACCATGTGAAATAGCTAGAAAAAGTGTGAAAGGAAAAGAAGAATTATAAATAGAGAGTTGGGTATTAAGATACTGTCAGAAATTAAAGTGTATTATGTAGCCAAAACAATATAAACATTGTGGGACTAGAACAGGAATGGAAACACAGAGTCTAGAAATAGAAATGGGAATTTGGATTATGCTGAAGATAACATTTCGATGAAGTAATGGTGGATTATTTAAAACAAAACAAAACAATAACAAAAGACAGAGTTGGAGCCACTGGCCAGTTAATATGGCAGAGGAAAGAGCCAGAACTCCCCTGCTCACTACCTGTGAGTACAGACTGGTGGCCTGACTCAGTGTTGTTTAGCCTGGAAAGTTGACAGTAAAAAAGTTGGGTTCGTTTCTGATGTGTCAACCCTGGAAGATTTTATATCAATTTCCGCCTTTTAAGTCAGATGCTCAGGAAGGCCTCTGTAGAAAGGTGACTTCTGAGCTGACGTGCTGGGGAGAGGATGCAGAAGCACAGGGAACTGGAGATGGGCATAGACTTGGTGGTTGCAGGAAGCCAGGAAGGTGATGTGGCTGAGCTACAGGGAGTGAGTGGGAGGTGAGGGCTGCTAGATCGTACAGGCAGGCGGTTGCCGGATCAGGTAGGGGTCACAGGCCACAGCAAAGAGTTCAGATTTTATTCTTTTTTATTCTTCTAGGTATGTGGGGTACAAGTCAGGATTAGTTTCACAAGCAGGCTTCATGCATGTGACGTTTGGTCCTCCAACTGGCCCTCACCTCCCCTGGTTTAGAACCAGGTATCCTTTGTGATGCTATGGATTTTGTTCTTACATGCAAGGAGAAGACATTAGCATGTTAGCAGATGTGAAGCTGTTCTGTATTTTTTTTTTTTTTGAGTTGGAGTCTCACTCTGTCGCCCAGACTGGAGTACAGTGGCCGCTCCCGGCCACCGCAGCCTCGACCTGCTGGGCTCCGGTGATCCTTCCACCTCAGCCTTCCGAGTAGCCAGAATTACAGGCATGCACTACCACGCCCAGCTGATTTTTTGATTTATTGTAGAGATGAGGTCTCGCTGCCCAGGCAGGTCTCGAACCCGCGGGCTCAGGCAATCCACTCACCTCAGCCTCCCAAAGGCGCGGGATTACAGGCTGAGCCACCGAGCCCGGCTCTTCTGTATTTTTTTTAAAAGTTCACTGTAAAATGATTAAGATGGAAATTTTTTATTATGGGTATTTTCCCCTAATTTTTTTAAAATGCTCATAATAAAAAAAACATCATGCCTGTTATATGAACAAATGACTTGAGCAGAATAGTAATGACTCCTCTGTTTGTTTTTTTAATTTAATTTAATTTAATTTTGAAGCTGTGGGATGCAAATCAGGATGGCGTACATAAGTGGTTTCGGTACAGGTGAAATTTTGGGCCTCCCATTGGACCTCACTTTGCCTGGAATAGGATCAGGCACCCTTATTGGTGTCATGTCTCCCCACACTCCCCTGGCAGTGTCCTGCTACTGCCAGTGACTCCTTTGAAAACACCTGTTTACACGGTCCAGTTTGCCACCTTGAACTCAACGCCACCTAGTTATTTTTATTCATGTATGCAACCTGCCTGGCTCATAGCTGCAATCTACCTGTGCATTTGTGTTTGCAATCCATGCCTTACAACAAAATTATTTTTAGAAGGATAAAAGATTAAAACACAACATTTACAAACAGAAGAAAACGTGGGCGATGATTTTAACCTTGAGGTCAGAAGGGTCTTTCTAAGTTTGACAGTGATCCAACAACAGAAAACATTGCTTGCTAGCAACATAGATGCTGTAGACCCTGTAAAGGGAAAATAAAGGAAAAGCCAGAGAAAGTTGAACAGAAGAGATGGGAATGAACTAGGGTTTGAATAAAACTAGAAATATCTAGTGGTTAGTATTTATTGATCATGGACAATGTGCCGCCACTGTGAAAACACTTCTTATCTATTAATTCTTTATTCTCACAATGGTATACCAGTCATAGAAGGCTTATTTCACCTTTTAAAACAGATAAAGAAAACGGAGCTCAGCGTAGCCAACTTACTTATCCAAAGTTGCACAGCTAGTAAGTGGAAGAATTGGGATCTGATCAAAGATCTTAAGCCTGATATCTTTTGTTTGCTCATCCAGATCCTCTCTTTACCCTTCACCTCGTTTTCACCCCGGAGAAGCAGACTGTTAGGAATTTTGTCAATGAAGTCCATTGTCCTTGGTGTCCTATTGGGTTTTGCCAGTCGGAGGTGCTGGCAGGTGATTGGAGAGTGAGATTGGGATGTTTCTTTCCCCAACTGCCTTCCCACTGGTTGCCATGGGATGGCCTCGTGCCTTTTCTGAAAGCCACGGTGCTGGTGTTTGTTCCACATCTTTCTCTCTAGTTTCCCTTCACTAGCCCCTCTTGGCCTAGGCATGGCCACGGCTACCTACCGTCACCAGCCTGCTCTGAAGCTTCTCTTATTAGTTTCCCTAAGGTGGCTCATGGTCCTGTAAATAGTTTCTATATTGAATCCTTCACCAATCACCCTGTTTTCCATGTGCCTTCTCTTCCCTGCTGGGTCCCGATGAATTCAAAACTGATTCTAAGGCCTAGGTTCTCCTTAGAAGGGGTCATCATTTAAGCACCCGGGTGGGAATGAGTCCAAGGGCAGGGAGTGGTCTGAAGGAGGGGGAGCTTGGGTATCAAATAGTAGGAGAGAGTTGGAAAGGTATTTGAGGATCAAATGAGGAGAGTGCCGCTTGTAAGGCTGAGGCATTCCAAGACTTTTCTGGCTTTCAAGTGACACCAACCAGCTAAGTGTTCATGAGCAAGCATGGTAGATTCCGGAAGGCCACTCTGGCCTGGGTAGAATGAATCCAGCATGTGTACATTTTGGGGTGGTGTGGGCTGAGGGACAGAAGGCATGGCTGGGGTTGAAGAGAATGGGAGTAGAAAAATATTTCCAACAACTCCAGTGTGACATGCACCCTTTTTCTTCCTGTGCATTCCCTGGGCAACTCAGCAAGGCCTTTCCTGCCCCCGCCCCTCAGGCCCCTGCAACCTTTCCTCTCTGGCTGTAGCATTCTAGAAAGTCTCATCTCAAGATTGATGGCTTCATAACCTGCCCAGAGTCCTTGTGCTGCTGCTGCCGCGTCATGAATCATCAATGCTACATCACCCCGCTCCCACCAAAGAGGACCCCAAGGACGCTCCTGAGCATAGGCAGGCGCTGGAACTACTCCTACTCGCTGGACACTGGGGCCATGGCCATGAGGAAGGGAGGACGGGGTGTGATAAGCTGCAGGCGGGTGAAACAACTTTCTTTGCCTCATAGAGTTATGACAAGGTCTCTTTCAAGTGCTCCGATCTGCCTGTCTTTTCTGTGCACCCCTGTGGTATTAATTTAATGTTATTGCACTCACAATAGCATAATAATAACGACGGTTGCAGTTGATTGAGTCAGGTGCTTATGTTAAATCGGGCTTTACATACATTTTCTAGTTTACTCTTCTCAGCAGAATCACAAGCTCGGTCTTCCGTTCCCATTCTACAGTTGGGGAAACTGAAGCAGCGTGAGTGGCAAACTGGAGATTCCAACACGATTCTGATCCCTAAGCCTGAGCTCTTTCCAATACACCTTTTGTAGCCAAGAAAGTAGACCTCGCGTTGCAGAGAAATCTCTTCTGCACTGGGTTGTTTTCTTCCAAAG
This sequence comes from Carlito syrichta, assembly GCF_000164805.1. Lineage (NCBI taxonomy): Eukaryota > Metazoa > Chordata > Mammalia > Primates > Tarsiidae > Carlito > Carlito syrichta. The sequence continues at coordinate 439,299 of NW_007247768.1, read as the reverse complement.
TGAAGATCTTTTCTGCAGTGACTTCCCTTGACCTCTCTCTTTCAGATTCTGCATTCGTGTCCCAGGGCTGTTGCAACAAGTGCCACAATCTGGGCTGCCCACACAACCAAAACTCACCAGCTCCCAGCTCTGGAGGCTGGAAGTCCTAGATCAGGGCGTTGGCAGGGCTTGCTCCCTCTGAAGGCACCAGGAAAAGATCATCTCAGGTTGCTCTCTGAGCTTCCTGTTGGTCCCTGACTTGAGGCAGCGTAGCTCCATGTTCAAATGTCCCCTTTTTATAAAGAGATGTAGCCATTTTGGATTAAGGCTCACTCGGATGAACTCAAGTTAACTTGATAATCTGCAAAGATCTTGTTTCCAAGTAAGATCTCAGGAACAGGCCCTGAGGGGTTAGGACTTCTTCATCTTTTGGGGACACAATTTGGTGGTTAACAGACTCCCTTACACACACCCAGCCGCCCTGCCTGCTGTGCTCAGACGGCTTCTCTTTGAGATACTCAAGCATTCTGTGAGGTCTCCAGTCACAAGAATGTGGGGATACAGGGGAGGAAGGAGGAATCTGTTTTGGGGGTGTGGTAGGGAATGAAGAAACAGGAAGAAAAGCAACAAATCCATTTGCCCTTTGCTGCCCTTGAGGGGAGTTAGTGCTGTAAGAGGCTTTGGGGCCTCGCTAACTCCTTGGCATCTCCATTTTATGAAATGAGGGTTTGTGGCAGCAGTTCATCGAAGCACACAGATTACTATTAGCGATAGCACCTCACAAGCACTATACCTATTGTCCCGGCTCACCGGATGCCAGACAGCCCTCCTGCGGGAGAATCTCAGCAAACAGGACCTGGCTCCACCAGCAGCCTCAGTATCTCTCCCCCTGCCTGAAAACCTGGGCCACTCAATATCCCAGAAGATAGAAATCAATCCCTGTGCACCAGAGAGGAAACCGATCAGTTGAGAAAGAGAGGGCCCTGCTTAGAGACGAGACGATCTGGGTGTGTGTGGGGGGTGGGGGGGGGGGTGGCGAATTAACAGCAGCTAATTCAGTCACACTTAATTTAAAGTCTTGCCAATAAGAGGTTTAATCTAGATTGAATAAAGTAGGGTCTGTACGTTTACTGGTAACTGGAAAACTCTTGATGAGATTTTACAGGAGTTGTTGATCATCCAGTATTCTTATTTCCTACATATCTCTATCCCTTGCTGATGATTACTGCTGGAGTGCCAGAGTCTGTACAAGGTTTTGCATTTGATAACAACATTGATAAGATAGGACGCATCATATTTGAATACAAATGACAGATTCAAGTATATACTACTTATTTACTCCTCATTCATTATTCATTCAATAAACATTTCATAAGCAACTATTATATGTCAGGCTTTGTGGTGGGCCAGTGTAGGGGTCACATTTATGAATATATTATAATCTCTGCCCCTTCGGGGCTCTGGGTCTGGAAAGCAGAATTATAAATGAGGAAACCACCACTCAGAGTGATAAGTGCTCTAGCAGATATTTGAGTTACATGTTTTGGGAAATGCAGAAGAGGGACAATTAATTCAAGGATAAGCACGAGATGCTGGTTGGCAAAGGAGTCACAGAGGAAGTGATATTTAAGCTACGTTTTGAAGAATGAGTAGAATTTTCCAGGAAGACACCACTTGCTTTTTTAATCTCCCTTTTGCAATGAGGATGCCAGCAACCTTGATTAACTTTTCCAAAGATCCAGGTTGTCCATGGCAGAGCCAGACTTGAACTCTGGTGCCTGCCTTTAGAGGTCATGCTCTATGATCCCATTCTTCCTCATCTCCAGCCCCTTTAGCCCCGAGATTAAGAACCTTTCATGTGGGAAGTTTGGACAGGAAAGCACGCAGGGACGGCCTCGTCCCAGAGCAGCTGCAGTGCTGACCGCCCCATGGTGCCGGAGGCTGCTGGAGCAGGATTCTGGGCAGGCCATGGACACACCCCCGGCAGCCCCTCTGGGCATGTGTCAGTGATGAGCACCAATCCTCCCGTATCGGCTGCATTGCTTCCTCTAACAACTGAACTGATTAGGAAGAAACTTCGACTTGATTAGTGATTATTGTCTCAGTGCAGCCGTGGCTCTAAGCCTGCTCATTCTGGGAAGGGGAGGAATGTTTTGAAAAAAACACCAGCAGGCATCTCGTTGTGGCTCGACTCAGCCCCTCTCCACATCTGGTCTTTCTCTGCTTTGCTTCCAAACTCGTGCTGGCCTTTCCTGGGAGAGGGTGGGACAGGCAGGGCCAAGCGGAGCCGGGCTGCTTGCTTACACCACTCCTCCAGATGGAAGCTTTGAAGGCACGTGTATCCTGAATCATGGCAAACCACTCCCTGCTCATCTACTGAGTCCAGACTCACAGAAGCCAGACGGGCTTTACCCTGGCATTCACATAATGACAGAGGTGATACACCCTGTTCCCAAGCCCCTCAGACTGTAGTCAGATCCACTTATCTGCAAGACTCACTACCCATGGGACCTTGGGAAAGTTGCTTGACTTCTCTGTGCCTCAGTTACTCCATTTTCAAAAAGAGAATAATAATAGTACCTACCTCATAAGGTACACAAGAGACGCAAATTAGACAACAGTAGTACAGTGCTCAATGCAGTACATGGCATAAGAGTAGTGTTTTATGTTCATACTTGTTGTTGTTAATTATGGAAATCTGAACTTAGCTACTTAGAATCTGAGTGACCTTAGGCTTGGGCAAACCCCTCACCTCCCCGTACCTCAGTGCTTTCATGGGATTTTTGTGACGATTAAGCAAGCCAGCCAGGGCAGACAGGCTGTGGAACAGAGCAGGGATTCCATTCGTGTTAGACGTGTCAGTCTGTGAGTTGTATCGGACACGGTCACTCAGCCCAATTCCAGGCAATGTCCCCAGGACCAGAGTCCTGTGGCAGTGTTTACTGTGGAGGTCTTAGGAATGGGAGGCACAGTCTCTATCCTGGGGAAGTTCAGACCAAAAAGACAGAAATGCAATACTTGACTGATGATCTCTGAACCCCAGTGCAAACGAGAAGACCAAGACCACTGAAGGGAGACAGAGTACAGATATGAGCAGCATGGGGAAGGCTCTTCGGGGGCTCATGGGGGAGAAGGAAAAGGCACCAGCCAAGGGCAATCCCCAGGAGGCTGAGGGAGGACAGAGTGAACACTTGTGGTGTGCCTGCAAGATAGACAAGATCAATCGTTGCCTTATCAGACCCCCAACAAGACTTTGAAGGGATAGCACCAGCCCTGGTGGCAGCTGCAGACCCTGGGCTCAGGGAAGTTCCAGAACAGCTCCGGGTTGGACTGCTGGGAGCATGGAACTGGGATTCAACCTGCTCCCCGACCTGGGTTCTTGCCACTGTGCTGGGCTGTTTTTCTGTCTCGAGTACGTTCCTTATGGACCTCTTTTCTCTTGGGCTGTGGGTCTGGGACTGTGGGCTAATCTGACATCTGGCTTCATCTTCTCTTAGCACCATCATTTGCACCAGCCTTTTGTTCCTCTGGCACTCAGCAGTGCTTGGCACTGAGTGGGTGCTCACTAACGGCACTTTGGCTGCACAGGGACCGAGTAGTTCTGATAGACATTGGTTGCTCTTTGTCGCTCCCCTCTGAGGGCGTTTGTGGCATTTTTCAGAGCACGAAGAGGTGGTGGCCCTGCTCTCCAGGTCCATGGTACACAGTTCCAAGGACGGACTGACCCTGGCCCAGTGCTACTGAGTTATTCCTTAGGCTGCAGTAGACACCAGGTTTTCACCTCCTGCCTCCTGGGCACCTTTCTTCTCTCTTTCTTTTCTTTTTGTTCTCTTGTCTGTTGTCTCTTGCACTTTGAGGTTTCCCTTCCACCCAACTCCTACTGTTCCTTTTATTCTTTTATCTTTTTTCTTACTGCCTCTCTGCTGGGCCTGTCCCCAGCAGGCATGGACATCGCCCTGTGTCTTAGGATACTCACTGTTGTCCTAGGGCAAAAGCAGAGTGCAGTCTGGCCTGTCACTGACATGTGAGCCTGGCCTGCAGCCCAGGAGGTGGAGAAAACAGCAGATGGGTGCTCCTCCAGCCCAGCTGCACACCAGCCTTATGATCCAGACAAGGCATGTCAACTCTGAGCCTTATTTTCATTTTGGGTTCTCTTTCCTCACAGAGCGGTAATGAGAGTCAAGTCAGACCAAACCAGACCCAGTGGTGTGCGTGGCAGAGCTCTTGAGTCATGAAGCCTTGACTCAAGTTTGGCCAAGTCACAGCCTCAGTTTCCCTATCTGTAAAAAGAAGTCTCTTACAGGGTTGGAGTGAAGACTCAGTGTGGAAAAGTGCCTTATATATGCAAGAGCCCTGGTCCCAGCTGCAGTTTTGTGGACAGAGCCCCAAGCTGTCTTCCACCCAGTTTCCCCCTCGGGAAACGGCTGCCACTTTCCCAAAGCTGCCTATGAAGGTGCCCTTTCTCCCTCACCCTCCCTAAGGAGCCCCGCTCTGCCTTCTCCTGCCAGCCTCCTTCTCTGCCAGCTTGGCCGCCTCACCCTGGGGGTGCCCCTGCTGAGCCGTCCCTGTGTCTCGAGTCGAGAGGCTGGCCATGTTGTGTTTGTCCACAAACTCCTGGCAGCCAGGCCGCTGATTTATCTCCCGATGCACTCTTTGCCATCTGTTTTTATATTGCTTTCAGCACAAGATAAGTGGCTCCCATACAGCGCTGAGCTTCAGAGATTGCAAAGTTCATGAGTTTGCAGAATTTATGATAAGGCAGAGAATTGTCTTAGTGCATCATTCATGTGCGCAAGGTCCAGAACGAAATGCCACTGCTTCCAGATGTTTCCTTCCTTCCTCCCATCTCCTCCTTGGGAGGTGGGGACGGCTAGCCCACATTCCTCGATCTCAAGCCTGGACCTCATGAGGGCTCCGGTTCCTTACTGGTTCCTGTGGTGACCCAGGAGAGAGCATCTCTGTACAGGAAGAGGGATGAGAAGGGAAAAGAAGGAGGTGACTGAATATAGTATTCTGTGTCCCCCGAGGGTGATTGGCCAGCTATCAGGGTGTTGGGTGGGTGTTTTATGAGCTGGGTGATATTAAAAGCCATTGCCCAGTGTTTTATTTCTTCCCTTTTTCTTTTCTTTTCTTTTCTTTTTTTGAATCAGGTTCTCACTTTGTTGCCCAAGTTGGAGTGCAGTGGCACAATCACAGCTCACTGCAACCTCGATCTCCTGGACTCAGGTGGTCCTTCTGCTTCAGTCTCCCAAGTCATTGGGAATACAGGCATGCACCACCACACTTAGCTAATTTTTTTAATTGTTTATATAGGTAGAGTCTCACTATGTTGCCCAGGCTGGTCTTGAATTCCTAGATGCAAGATGATCCGACCACCTCGGTCTCCTAAAATGCTGGGATTACAGCTGTGAGCTACTGCACCCAGTCGTTCTTTCTTTTTAAGTTTTTGGTTAAAAAAAAATTTCACCATCTACAGTGATGTGCAAAGTCTCACAAATAAGCATGCAATTAGAAAACCAAAAATAATTTCTTAAAAGCATACCTCTCTATTCCATGACTCTATTTTTTAAACATGATTATATCATATCTATTCATTCATTTTCTGCTCCTTGAATGGTTGGCCAAGTATTCAGACTTGAAGTGAGATGATTCAGCCCCTTCACTCACCCGTTGGTTTTACTGGGACAAGTTATTTCATGTATCTAAGTCTCAAGTTCTTCATTTGATAAACAGAGCTAATAATAGTACCTACCTCATAGGTTATTGAGGATTAAATGAGATAATGTATGTAAAGGGCACAGTATATACCCTGGAAACAGTGAGCGTGCACTACATATTTGCTCTTGTTTTTAACTCCTTTTTCTGTGTCAGACCCCTGGGTCCTTAAGTCAGAGTGACATGGCCCTACTCTCAAGGTCAGTGGTTACGGCACAGAGGACAGAAATATGGCTGAGGTCTCTGTGAATTGCCTCAGGCTCTGCAGAAGGGGAGCTCACATTTCAGGGATAAGGTTAGGGATGGCTTTGGAGAATATGACTTTGAAGCCAGTTCATGGGAGTGGGAGCCAGTCAGTGAGGGGGCTAGGAAAGAAAAGTGGCACATGCAAAGTCTGAGAGGCAGCAAGGCATATGGCTGGCTCTGGAACTCTGTGTGGATGAATACTGGAAGTGAAGAGAACATGCAGAAAGTTGAAAAATGAGGTAGAGAAGATACAGGGTCCACTTGCACAGGGCTCATGTACCAGGCTAAGGATTTTGCACTCACTTCATGGTGAGCCACTGGAGAAGTTATTTGTTTATTTAAGGTAAACTACCATGGGTTTAGTGCTGCCTATGTGCTAGGTATTGAAATGAACCTTACCACATTATTCTCTCATTTATATGTTACAGCAACTCTGTGAAATACATTTATTATGTCCTTTACAGGTGAGAATAAGCCACTCAATTAAAGTCATACAACAAGTAGAGTTGTGATGTCTTTACAGGGTCTTTCTGACTCTAAAGCCCTTCACCGGTATTTTATGCTACCCTCTAGCTGTGACAGTCTGCCCTTTAAGACAGTGAGCATCCTAATATTATATTTTAGAATTAGGTGGTCATGGCTAATAAATTATAGCAAGACTGATGATCTGGAATGACTAGGTGGGAACAGGCACCAGTTTCAGGATGGCATATCACATATACCATCTTAGCAAACCATAGTTCAGTAAATAGGTGGCAGTGATGGGGACAAGTCCAAGTTGAGCTGGCAGGTGTTTCAACATGTAGATAGAGCTATTTACAAGGCACTTGAGGTCTTTGCCAGCCCTGGAAACAAACAGGGGGCTCTAGGAGTGCCCATGCCCACATCCTAGGTGGGTGTTGAAAGAAAGTATTATTTTGAAACATACACTTCATGTGCAGTCTTAGTTTCCTGGACCGCCTGACCCATTCATACTTTCCTTTCTTTCTCTTGACACCCCTGGGCTTCTGCTCACCCTGTTCCTTATGCCGTTGTGTCTTCAATTGGTCTCCTTGACTCAAAGCAGTCTGCCATTCTTTCTGGGCTTTTCCTCTTGATTGTCTGTTTCTCTTCTGTCCCAGAAATTTACCCCAGAACCCTTAGATGACACTCTGACATGTGTAATTTGGCCCCCAGGATTCTTACATGTAGCTCCTTGGGTGACTCCTGACACAGCTTGCCTTCTCCCCACAGTGGAAAAAAACGAAGTCAAGTGACAGGCTGTGGCAAAGTAACTGTAACAAGTCTTGGGTCTAGGAATGAAAGGAAGGCAGTGGCAAATAATCAGAAGAGGCATTTGTGGGCAGGACCAGAGGCAGAGTCCAGTTCCCAGAAGTGGGGCTTCACGTCTGGGTCTGATGATAGCAGTCATGGACCCAGCTACTCCCCCCACTGCCCAGGACCAAGAGGCTCCAGGCAGGGGTACAGGGGAAGCACAGAGGCTGAGACCAGATACCAGGGAGAGTCCAAGTCATAATTAATGTGGAAATCCTCCTATCAGTATTAGGCACCAAAACCATACACTTTTTGTGCATCTTTAAAAATGTAAATGAAGTGGGGTTTTGTGCAAAACCTCATGATGCATTTTTTGTTCTAGGAAAATACATACTCATTAAATATCTGTGAGCATTAATCAAGCAGGGCCTCAGCAATGGTGATTCATCAAGTAAAAGCCTTGAGAGTATGTTTCTGTGACAGGGGAGGGGTAAGGAGAGAGATGGCTCCAGATACACAGAGGTCAAGGCAGAAGGAAGTGAACTGATGCTCATCGAACCCCTATGCTGGCCCCTGTATGCCTTATCTTCCTGGGTTCTGTACAGTACTCCTTTGACAGCGAAGAGACTGGTGCAGCCATGCTCAAGGACTCAGCCAAGGTCATATGATTTGTAAGAGGCAGAGTTGTCATTTGAACTCAAGTGCGTCCAGCTCTGAGATTCACATGGTTAACCCCTGAATGTGGTTTCTGAATGTCTCAGCTGGTCTGAGTTGCAACCGTGGTCTCAGCTTCAGCATTCATTGATATTTCCCAGAGGTATTTACATTTTAATAATGAGCTCTGAAAAAAAGGAAATCAATCATAACTCAAACGGCAGAAATTTGGCTTCCTAATAGGATTTTCTGATAGGATTTTTTTGTCCTTAGATCTGCTGGATCTGTGCTGCCTAGTATGGTAGCTACCAGCCACCTATAGAACTTGAATACTTAGAATGTGGTTAGTCTGAATTCAGATGTGCCACAGGTGTAAAACACAAACCAGATTTTGAAAGCTTCAGTATAAGCCGGGCTTGGTGGCTCAACCTGTAGTCCCGCACCTTTGGGAGGCTGAGGTAAGTGGATTGCCTGAGCCTGCGGGTTCGTGACCCGCCTGGGCAGCGAGACCTCATCTCTACAATAAATCAAAAAATCAACTGGGCGTGGTAGCGCATGCCTGTAATTCCGGCTACTCGGAAGGCTGAGGCGGAAGGATCGCCGGAGCCCAGCAGGCGAGGCTGCGGTGGCCGAGAGCGGCCACTGCACTCCAGTCACCTGAGTGAGACTACAACTCAAAAAAAAAAAAAGAAATAAAACTTCAGTATAGACCTTCCATATGACTCAGCAATTCCTCTACTGGGAATATACCCAGAGGAACCCAACTCATTTTACAAAAAATACCTGCACACGTGTTTATTGCAACACCATTCATAATAGCAAAACCATTGAGCCAACTGTGCTGCTTATCGAGATTCGACCGGAAAAAAAAAAAATGTGGTTCATATACGCAATGGAATATTACACAGCCATAAAGAAGGACAAACACATGGACTTCGTGCAACTTGAACTGATTTAGAGTCTATAATACTCACTGATCTATCACAGAAACAAATAACTGAGTACCACATGTTCTCACTCATAAGTGAGCCCTAAACATTTACCATAATACGATAAGAAAGGGATTGGCAGTAGTGGGATACTTCCAGGGTGAGGGAGGGGGGACACAACTTCAACAAGTGTACCTGATCTCAAACCAGGCAAAGTAGGGGCCAAGGGGAAACCCAAACTTTACCTGTATGATGTCCACATGTATACCTAATCATGAATTGTACCCCATGTATTTAAAATATAATAATAATAAAATAAAATAAATATTTTTTTAAAAAAGAAAAGTTTAGTATAAAGACAAAATGCCTTTCTTTTTAAAAAAGAAAACTTTAGTATAAGACACAATGCCTTATCTTATGGAAAATACCTAATTCATAATTTTTATAATGATTATGGCTGAAATGATAACATCTTAGATATATTAAGTTAAATAAAATACCTCATTAAAATTAATTTTGTCTGCTTGTTTGTTTCCTGACTACAAAGACTCCTAAAAAAATTTAGGTTATGTATGTGGCTTGCATTCTATTTCTTTTTCTTTCTTTTTTTTTTTTTTTTTTGATCTTAGCCAAAAGGCTGAGAAGCGATTGCATTCTGTTTCTATTGGATATATTGCTCTTGATGACAACATTTCTACATTCACAATTTCTTTCATTTAAAACATGTTTATTAATGGTGACTACTTTTTAGTGAGGGTTGATTATGTTCCAGAAATCTACATAGCTAATGTATACAATCATGTGTCACTTAACAACAGGGATATTTTCTGAGAAGTGCATTGTTAGGTTATTGCATCATTGTGTGAACATCCTAGCATGTAGTTACACAGTCCTAGATGGTGTAGCCTACTACACACCCAGGCTATATGGGACAGCCTATTGCTCTGAGGCTACAAACCTGTACAGCTTATTACTATGCTGAATACTGTAGGCAGTTGAAACACAATGGTTAGCATTTGTGCATCTAAACATAGAAAACGGACAGTAAAATACAGTATACAAAATGGTGCACCTGTGTAAGGCACTTACCATGAATGGAGTTTGCAGGACTGAAACTTACTCCGAGTAGTCAAAGAGTGAGTGTTGATTGAATATGAAGGCCTGGGGCATTGCGGTACACTACTGTAGACTTATAAACATTGTACACTGAGGTCACACTAAATTTATAAAATATTTTCTTTCTTCAATAATAAGTTAACCTTGAGTTACTGTAACTTTTTACTTCATAAACTTTAAAATTTTTAACTTTTTGTAATAGCAGTTTAAAACATAAGCACATTGTACAGCTGTACAAAAATGTTTTTTAATAACATTATTCTAAAAACTTTTTAATTTTTTTTCCTTTTTAAACGTTTTGGTTAAAAACTAAGACACAAACACACACATTAGCCTAGACCTATACAAGGTCAAGATCATCAATGTCAGTGTCTCCCACCTCCACGTCTTTTGCCACTGAAAGTTCTTCAGGGTCAATAACATTCAGGGAGCTGTCACTGCCTATGATAACAATGCCTTCTTCTGGAATCCCTTTTGACGGACCTGCCTCAGGCTGTTTTACAGTTAACTTTTTTTTTTAATAAGTTGGAGTAAATTCTGAAACAGTCATAAAGAGTATAAAATGGTAAATACATAAACTAGTAACATAGTCGTTTGTTATCATTGTCAAGTATTATGTGCTGTCCATAATTGTATATGCTAGACTGTTATATAACCGGCAGTGTTTATACCAACATCATCACAAACATGTGAGTAATGCATTGTGCTATGGCGTTATGACAGCTGCAAGGTCATGACGGCCAAGACATCACTAGGCAGGAAGAATTTTAGTTCCATCCATTATAATCCTATGGAATCAGCACCATTGTATGTGAAGTCCACGGTAGACTGAAATGTCACTATGCAGCTCATGACTGTCATTGTTATATGTACATATGCAATGCATGCGTATCATTATTTCCATTTTATAAATAAAGTAGGTGAGAATCAGGTTGATTACACCCAAGATCCACCAACATTAGAAAAGCACAGCATGTGGTTAGAAGTGTGAATCCTGGGCAAGTTGGCTTAAATCTCTCTTCTGCTACCTACTAGCTGGTGACCTTGAGTATGATACTCAGCCTCTCAGCCTTCCTGTTCTGTACTTGAAAATAAAAACTGAAAGTATCTACCTTAGGAGAATTTAGTAACTTCCTGCAAGGCAAGCACTTTCAACAGTGTCTGACACATACAAAAAGAAATGACGATTAGCTATTATTATCTTCAGGTGACAAGTGCTGGTATCTTAACCTGCTTTTTCTAGCACTGTTTCCTCAAGACTGTCCTATTGAACATCTTTTGCATGCCAGGAACCATGCTTTGATGCTATGGGGTATGTAACATGAATAAGAAGCAAGTCTTGCCCTCAGGGGTCTCACGGTCTATAGCAAAGATGAGAAATGTATGTAAAAAAGAGGTAAAAGATGGCCCAAAAATGATGGCATGAGAGAGGTAGAGATGAAATGCCACAAGAACTCAGCGTAGATCTCTTCAACTTGCCATAACCATAAAAGGAGTCTTGGAGGAAGTGGTATTTGGGCAGGACCTTAAAAACACACGGAGTAAGGTTAAGTCAAGAAGTGGGTTAGGGTGTTGTGACTAAAGGGTAGAGCAGAAATGTGAGAAACTGAAGGCAAGCTTGGGGAATGGCTAAGAAGTCTTCTGCGGGAGCGTGGGTTTGTGGCAAGTGGTGTGAGAGACTAGGCTGGACAGTCATGCTGGGGCTGGCTTGTGGAGGGACAGCAATGCCAGACTAAGGAGTCTGTCAAAGGCTAGTGATCAGGAATCCTGCATATTGTGGGCAGATTTTATCCTGCATGAGGCTGCCAGCCAGGGGAACAAGCAGAGACTGATTCTGTCCTGTCCATCCCTCCATCACACCAAGCATTCTCCACCCAGAGGAGGGACATGTTTTTCTAATCTACATGAAGGCACCCTGAACGCCGCCATCCTTGTCATCAGTTTGTCTCTTTCCTGGGCTCGCTGGCCACTGACACTTCATGGTGTCACCTTTCTCATTCTTAGGGTGGTGGTTTCTTTCCTTAACCCTTGAAGTGGTTAAAAGGCTTCTCTCTAATAAAAATGTGCCCCATCCACATACAGAGCCTCCTCAGGAATAGGTCTTCTCCCTCCCTTCTATAACCATAAATGACAGCTCTGTCCCCAGCTGCTGAAGAGCATCTCCATACAGGTTGGCATTGCTGATGAGCCCAAGGATGTGTAGTGTCATGCCAGGACAAGCAGCAGGGTTACCTCCCAGAGGCCCCGGATCATATTTGTTTATTCCCAATGCCAGTGTCTGCCACAACCGCAACACTGCCCTCCCCCCGCCCCCGCTGCAGAGCCAAACAGAAAAATGGCGCCTCGGCTGTCATTTCCTGGGGAGCTTGGCTCTCGCAAATTGAGTTACTCACTGCTCCTAACTTTGCCGTCATCATTTCCTTCTGCAGCCTATTAAAACTCTATCCCTGACTAATGTAGCTGAACACACTGCTCCCACCCTGTCTTCTGCCAGCAGCATCTGTACAAAAAATCAGCTTTGTCAGGCAGGCTTCTCGCTCCCTCTCCTCTCCTCCCCAAGAGTCTATCCAGTCATCGTCCTCCCCAAACATTCCAGAAAGCTCTCTGTGCCCTTGAGCTGCCCTCAGCTTGGATTCCAGGACTCTGGAGCAGACCGCTTGTATCTTGGCTTGGCAGGTAGCAAGGTCCTCCCCTTACCCAGCTGCCATCTCCACCAGCCCATATGGGCAAACAATATGCTTTCTATAGAAGCCCTTGTAGGTTCCATCCAAAACAACACACTCACTCTCCAGTCCTGCCTGACAGTGTTTATATGTAAGATAGGAACAAATCAGACAGTTTGTCGACACGTTCAACACATGTGGCTTGGCACTGGTTCAGGTTGAATGTATCTGGGTATGTGTTAAATATGTTTTTGATTGGCAGCCTTGCCTTCATGCTTCTACATGTGTAACACACACACACACATACACACACACACATACATACACACACATCAATAATATAAGACTGCATGGAAGCACAAAGCCACAAAATTTCAAAGTAAGCAGGCAGTAAGCTCCTTCATATATGCCGCCTCTTGTATCTATGGCCTGATTTTCTTTGATTTTCATGGAATAATCTGTGCTAGTGAATTCTGGGGGTGTTGACCACAGACCCTGGGAGAAAAAATAAGAGGGATGTCAGACTTGACCCAAGTCAAATGGGGTGAAGGTATTTGCAAATGTTGAAAAATAAAGAACATGGAAATGTTGCTTGCTCCCTTCTGAAGAGCATTTGAAAAAATATGTCTCATCTAAAGATAGAGACTGACTAATGTCCACAGCAGGAAATAAGAACAAGCAAATTTGTCAATTAGAATCCTATTTGTGCTTCTCTTGCTCAGGTCAATCATTTCGCTAATTATTTAATCCATTCATTCATTGATTTATTCGCTTATTCATTTAACATTAAATTATTTTTTTTAAAAAGAACGTTTTTTCCTGATTATAATAGTAATGCATATTTATTACAGAAATTTGGCAAAATCCATTAAAGTGCAAAGAAGGAAATGAGAGTCACCTTCTTTTCTCTCTACCCAAAGCTAATGACTGTCTAATATGTTGACGCATTTTCCTTTATTGTGATTTTCCAGGCTGTCCTCTCATGCAGCCTTGCTTCTTGCCCTCGAGCAAGAGTCAGCACTTGGTCATCTCCCCTCAAAGAAAATCGACCCTCAAAAAAGTAGAAAAGAAAAATGAACATTTTGTTGAAATTTTCAGGAGGAGGCAAAAAAGAATGATACAATATATACTGCACAGCAAAACAATAAAAAAAAGAAAAACTTCATCAGACATCTGGGTTCTTTGCCATGCCTCTGGTTCCTATCAGTTGCCAACTGCCTCAACACTTTGCCTATCATTAGTCTTGCCACACAGAGCCCATCTTGTTCCAGTTCCAGCACCTCTTCTCTCTGAAACCTTCTATGTCTCTCTCCACCGGTAAACAAAGGACCCATCTTCACATCCCCTATCTTACAGGCCAAAAGGTACTTGAAAAAAACATATTTTCTTTATTATAACAGATAGTTTTTTTCTGCCTCATTCAGACAGATATGTATGCACATGTGTATGTATATGTATGTGCACACAGATTATATATGCATTTTATTAAAATAAGATTTTATTATACCTACTAGTTTTCATACCTGCTAACATTTTCCTCCCACATAACATATTTTACTTCTATTACAATTAAATGTCCTTTGAAAACATAGTTTTTCATGATTGTATAGTATTTCATTATGTAATATACTATAACACATTTGTCTTGTATTCTATTGTTGATATTTTGGCTGTTAACAACTTCTGCTATTATATACATAGGACTGTAATAAGCATCATCTACATCTCCAACTATTTTCTTTGTGGATATCTCCAATTATTTTCTTAGGGCAAATCTTTAAATCTGGAATTAAGCTGAATGAGCATTTTGAAATTTGATAGAAATTGTCCTCCAGAAAAATGTTAGCATGAAACATTTATTGAGCACTCACTAGGTACCAGGCACTATGCTAACTGCTGGTGCTAGATATATGTGCTAGATATACAACATGTTTATATTATTCAAGAACTTGTAGTTGGGTATTTGCTAACTAAATGGGAGATTCTTTCTTCTCTCGCCAAAACATGTATTTGAATTTGTAATTAATGATATGGTTGAGAAGATGCTGGCTCTGACCCTAAATTTGTTGTTTAACTATATCTATTATAGAAAAAAATACCTTTCTAATTCTTGTAGCCAACCAAAAACTTCTGTGTGTATTTCTCAGCTTATACAATATGTAGACATACAAATGTTTGTATTTTTATCTATAAATTATATATTTTGAAGAAACAATACTGCTAATGTATGAATTACAATGTATATTAATTTTGTCTCAGAATAGGGAATGCCTGTTTTGGTCATAGAGATGTATCTACTAAAATCTAGTAGGAAATTCTAAATTCTGGCTCTGTAGAGCTAGTCCACCTATAGGATATGAAATTTGTGCCTCTGCTAGGCTATTTTCTGCTGCCTCATACCATCACTAGTGTCAGCTATTGTTTTGTGTCTGTATACATTTCCCATTTAGATTATATACAAGTATTTCTTAGCATTCTTACAGCAATCAAATAGTGTAAGCAATGAAATTGGATTATATATGCTGTGGTAGATTGTATATTTATCACCAAATATTTGCATGAATTTTACATCCCCAACTCAATGACACCAGACTCAACTGTGTGATTGGCTTTGGTCAATGATGTGTTAATGACATTAGTTACTCTCAAAAATAATCTTTAAGCGCCAACATTGGGTTCTGCGATTTCTTTCTCCCTCTTTGTCTTTAGACCAGCCTATCTCTGTTGCTTCAATTGGATCAGGGAATAAAGTTGAACCCAACAGCCGTGTAATATAAGTGAGACATGAACCTGGTGTGAAATTCACTAAGATTTTGCTACAACAGCATAATATAGCCTAAGATGACTATCTCTTATGCTAAGAAGGAGGTGTAGTGATATGACATGACTCTTGGTCTATCCTTAATCTAGTTCATTGATTTACATCTGCAGCGTATGACTTTCCATTCATAATATTGGCATATTAAGCTGAGTATAATTTTGGGGCAATCTTTTTGGAGGGTTAGGTAGAATAAAAGCATTTTTCATAGCAGTAGATTACCTATTTTCTAAAAAAAGGATGTGAGATTGTATTTTTGATGTTGATGCCTCAAATTTCCAGTTCTTATCTCCAATATCAGGTGATAGTCTGAGTTGGTTTCAAGCTAAAATGCAAGGATAATTTTCAATTTCAATTGAATCAGCCAAAAAAACTAAAATCCTTCTCTTGTGCCCTACCCATCATATCTGTTTATTACCTCTCTGTGAAGTCTTCTACCTCCCTTAACCCCCAGGCAGGACTGATTTGGTTTACCTTTGCATTTCCATGCTATTTTGGCCATGCCTCTCATAGAAGTAACACAACCGTATCATAATTATGAGTTTATATTCTACTGGGTGGCTCATTCTTTGAGAGCAAGGATTATGTCTTATCCAACATTTCATGAATATTTTAGATGCATTCATTTTTCCATCCATCCATTCAATCATTAAATGAATATTGAGCAGTTACTATGTACCACATAATGTTCTCAATGCAGAGAATCTAGTGGTGAGCAAAACAGACATGGTTCTTCCCTCATGGAGGAGACAAGCAATAAACAGACAAGGGGAAAAAATCCAGAAAGTGGTTAAATGCTATGAAGGAAAGGTCCAGGGTGAAGTGATGAAAGACAATGGTGGGTTAGTACATACAAACTTAGATAGGAGTGTCAGAAAAGGCTTCCACGAGGAGGACAAATTTAAGGTGAGGGCCTGAAGTTCAAGAAGGAGCCAACTCCAGAAAAAGAATCACAGCAGAAAAAGGAAGCATGAAGTCTCCAGGGCTAGAAAGAGCTTGACCTTTTTCTTCTTCGGGATGCTGAAAGAAACCTAGCTATTACACGTAGACCTGGGGAAGAGTAAAAAGAATGAGAGAACTTTAAAGAGATAATAAGTACTTACAGGTTGTAAGATATGCAGAGGCCACCAGTGTGTTTTTAAGTAGGAGAATAACATGATTCTGTGTATATTTTTAAAGGATTTTCTTATGTAGGATATGGATGAGTTTGGAGGGAGAGCAAGCTTCTGTAGTCATCCACAGAAATCATGATTATAGCCTAGATCATGGGCATGGCAGTGCAAGCTGGGAGAAAAGGATGTATTTTGGATCTATTTCAGAACAAGAAAATTATGACAGTTGCTAATAGGCTGAGTCATGCGAGTGGAGAAGGGAAAGGAGTCAAGGTGATGTGTGTGTTTTTGGCTTAAGTAAATGCGTGGTTGGAAGTGCTATTCGCCATCATGGGTTTGATGGGGCAAGGAATAGTCCCATGGTGGGGAGGAGGTAGGAATTCTATTTTGGATCTTTAAGAGTGAGCTGCCTAGGAGGTAGATAAGAGGAGGGCCTGTGGAGCATGCAGCAGGATATCCAAGTCTGAGATATATATTCTGGAATTGTCAGCATATGGATGTTATTTAAAGCCATGGGAATGGATGAGATTACCCAGGGAGAAAGGCCCCACAAACGTTTACTAGATGCATCCATAGATGATGGGAGGGTCGAAGGATTGGTGACTCCCGAATGGAATGTGTCAATGCCAGAGGAACAGGCTTAGTAGTGGGGGTGGAGAGGAGCATGTATGGTTTGGGCCTGTCAGTTGGAGGTGCCCCCTCCTCATTCAGTCAGAGACTTCCAGGAGTGGCTCACAAATGGGATTGTGAACTTTGTGGAGGACTATAGCTGAAGAGAACCATGTAGGTCTCATTGGCTTCTGGGAAGGTTGAACTGTTGAAAGGAATAAGAAGACTGGGAAGCCCATGGGGAGCAAAAGGAGAGAGGCATTGCTGATGGGAACACAGAGTCCACAGTGTTCATGGTGGGCAGAGGAAGAACATCCCAAGGAAGTTCTGAGAAGGGGTGGTTGGAGGTAATTGGAGAAGTAGGAGTGATAGCATTGGGTAGACCAAGGGAGGAGGGTATTTTTGGAAGAAGTCAGTGGTCAATGGTGTCAGTCGCTACAGCAAGTGGGGGTAAGGTCATTGGATTTGGCAAATGAATGCTGACTTTTTGGACAGCAGTCTCAGAGTTGTGGTGGGAGAAACTTGCTAAAAAGTGAACAGAGATAGCTGGGCTCGGTGGCTCAGCCTGTAATCCTGCGCCTTTGGGAGACTGAGGTGAGTGGATTGCCTGAGCCTGCAGGTTCGAGACCCGCCTGGGCAGCGAGACCTCATCTCTACAATAAATAAAAAAATCAGCCAGGCGTGGTAGCGTGCGCCTGTAATTCCGGCTACTTGGAAGGCTGAGGCGGAAGGATCGCCGGAGCCCAGCAGGTCGAGGCTGCGGTAGCTGGGAGCACTCCAGTCTGGGCGACAGAGTGAGACTCCAACTCAAAAAAAAAGAAAAAAAAAGTGAACAGAGATGAGCAGGAGAGGCTGGCTCCCTTCAAGAGGTTTACTAGAGATGGAAAAAAAAAAAGAATTTGAGGGGAAGGTGATCTGAGAAAAGAGATTTTTTAGTGTGAAGAAGAAAAGAGGCTCCTAATATTTACTGATTGAGGATCTGTTCAGTAGAGGGAACATAACTGTTGCATTAACAGCTGGCACCAGACCTTCCTTCCAGGGAGAGGACTGACTTTATTTCGGAAAGTACTTTGACAAGGTGTTTTAAATGTGGAAGATGAAGCCCCAAGCCTGGTCTGAGACTAAGAAATAACCAACTGCTCTGCATAAGAAATGAACAGGAATTTGGGGATTGCATTGAGCAGTAAGAGAGAAGAAAGAGGACACAAGGAAGGAAGGGAAGTAGGTTCTAAGATGGCAAAGACTGGAATGTGCAGAGAGAGGCATATAGTGAGGAAGCCCTGTCCTTTAAATGAAGGACATTTAAATGTGGAGTGTGATATCGTGATCAGTCTAGGTTGTTGGCATACCATGATGCAAACTCTCTGTGTCCCCCACATTTTGGTAAAAGCCTGCTGCACCCACAAACTTATTGCATGAGTATTTTAAGGAAATGAAGGAATCAGGGTCATGTCCAGTGTTAGTTTGTGTGGAGTGGAAAGGCGATAAATATGTTTAAATGATAAAATGAGCCCCAGTCTAAACAAATTCAGAGGTAACCAAGAGAAGCACAAATACCCCTTCTAAAAGCCTTTGAAGAGACTAGATTTTATTCCTCAGGTGGCTCTCAGAGGACAGACAAGCTGACTCCAGTTGACATCAGAGTTTACTCATACTCTGGGCAAGACATGTATACTAAAGCCTTTAACCGTCATTTATTTTTCAAAATGACACTGAAAGGCAAATATTAGAGTATTTGCTCTTATTTTCAAATGGGCGAAGTGTGACTCAGAGAAGTTGAGTAACTTGTCCGAGATCACACAACTCTTACTAGTAAAGGAATAATTGAAACTCAGATTCCTTCGACTGTAAGACTTCTTGTTATTTCACCCAACTGACCCTACTTATAGACTGGGCTTGGGGGAGGGCACAGTGGTAGAAAGACTTGAAACATTGACAGACTGAACAAATGGGCGCTAAGAGAAAAAGAGAGAGGAGCGAGGGAGAGAGAGAAGATACGTACAAGAATGGGAGGAGGAATTTGATGAAGTGAAGTTATTTCCCCATCCCTTCTCTACTCCTACCTTCCTTCCATCTGCTTAGGAGATTCTGAGACTGGCACCATGCTGCTGGGCAAAAAAAAAAAAAAAAAAAAATGAGAGCAATTAGTGGGCTCTCCCTCCCCTGTTTAATTTTGGATGCCTGGCCCCTTTATAGAGAAGTTGCTTTCTATTTGGCTCAGCAGATATGAGCGATGTTAATTCTATAATTGGGCCTACCACCCTGGGTGCTTGCTAAGCGTTAGGTGCCAAACAAAGTTGTTCCAACTAAAATAGCCTCCCCTTAAAGCTATCAGTGCCCATGTGCAGGCCCTTAGGCCTTTACATGCTTCAAATGGGCTTAAATTGCGCATTTAGTGTTTCACAGCAGGCACCCTGCCTGCCCGAGCACTGTGTTTTTGCCCAGGATGACTCTAGGTTATGCTCTGGCTTATTTATGCTAAATGATGATTCCCTCGTGCCTGGACATGAAAACAGAGCCTCAATTCATAAATCTGCTGCTGCTTGGTCCTCGCTATAGCTTTTAGGTCCTTACTAGTCACTGATGTGATGTTTGGGAACTGCAATACAGTGTGCAGGACAGAACTCGGAGCTGTGAGTTGGAAAGCCTGTCCCTTCGTCCAGGTTTGCCATTAAAGAGCTGGCCAAGGCATTTGCTTTCTCTGGACCTCAGTTTCTCATAAGCAAAGGGAGAAGTTGGACCTGGATTGGGGACAGCAAATATGCCCCCTTTGAGCACAGGGCAGGAAAGACTAGATGATCTGCCTTGGGATTATTCATTCCCACCGCAGTTACTCTCGGCAACCATTGTGAGTAGACTGGTTTCAACCTCATGGGATGTCGTCGCATTTTCCAATTGGAAAAAAAAATGACCCACTCTGATGATTAGGAATTATGCCTTACTTCAAAGAAGGGACATGAAATCTGTCCCAGACACACAGGAATCTGTCTGGATCCTAATTTCACCCAGGATTCTATCATCTTTTTCTATTAGCCTTTTTCTTGTTGGAAAATTCTTTGGGTTTAGTCTTAAACTCTCTGTTAAGATGTGAACCTGTGTCTCTCCATTTTCTTTCTTTCTAAAAAAATTTGAATAGCTTTAGGGATACAAATGGTTTTTGGTTACACAGATGCTTTGCATAATGTTGAAGAAGTCTGGACTTTAAGTGTAACCTGCATCTCCACTAGCTCACATTATACTCAATAGGCAAGTATTCATGCCTACCTCTCCTTCCCACCCTCCCTCTTCTGAGTCATCAGTGTTTATTATATTATTCTGTATGCCTTTTCAGACCCCTATCTTAGCTCCCAGTTATAAGTGAGAAAATGAAGTATTTGTTTCTCTGTTCCTGCGTTGCTTCACTTTGTATGATGGTCTCCAGTTCCATCCAAGTTGCTGCAAAAGACATTCTTTCATTCATTTTCAAGGCTAAGTATTCATTATCCACTGATCAGTTGATGGACATTGAGGTTGATTCCACATCACTACAATTGTGAATTGTACTGCCATAAACAAGTGTCAGGTATCTTTATTGTAAAACAACCTTTTTTTCCTTTGAGTAGATACCAAGTAGTGAAATTGCTGGATCGAATGGTAGATCTGCTTTGAGTTCTTTGAAAAATCTCCATACCGATTTCTACAGAAGTTGTACTAATTTACATTCCCACCAACAGTGTATAAGTGTTCTCTTTTCACCACATCTGCACCAACACCTATGTTTTTGATTTTTTAAATAATGGCTATTCTCGCTGGTGTAAGGTGTATCTCATTGTAGTTTTAGTTTGCATTTCCCTGATGACTAGTGATTTTGAGTGTTTTTTCATATGTTTGCGGGCCTCTATTATTTTCTTTAGTAGAGTAGTATAGTGGAAGAAGAAGAATGTTAGATTTCACAATTGAGTCTAAGGAATGACCTTGTAAATTATCAACTGATTGATATCAACAAAATCTGATATTGAGGGCTGACTGTGAGGCTGACCACAGCTGCTGCAGTGGGTGCCTGACGTGTGCTGGTTCTGTTACCAGCCACAGTCACAGCATTGGCTTAGGTAACCAATGACTTTGGGATTCATGTATCTTATTGGCTCTATCTTGTACTTCATTCTACTCCCAAAATAGACCTACTGTCTTGCCTCAATACCTGAATTGTTGGGAATTTCAAGGGACAATCCTATAGCGAAGTGGCAAACTCAGCTTTGTAGTATATCCGGCCAATTATTTTGTTTAGGGGCAGCTCCCTCATCCTTTCCCCTTCCCCACCTCGTATCCCTTTCTCTCTTCTAAAACTTCCTTGCAATCTTCTTCCTTCACTATTTAAGCAGATGTTTTCATCTACTGCTTCCTTTAAAGAAACAGAAAATGAAAGTGATAGAACCATTGTCTCCCAGCTGTCCTCCCCATTGCAACTCATGTCCCTCTTTCTCAGTTCATTCCTACTCTCTGAGGAAGGATCCTCCCTCCTGCTCCAGACCTATTCCACACCATGGTCTTAATTGAGTCCTCTTCTCAGTCTGGGGTCTCATCCCCTTGTTCTCTTTCCCCTACATGGCCAGCTCCTTTGCTTCATATTTTAAGGAGGCTCACATTTCTCCATTTCTAGACTACCCTCCCTGGATCCTGGGTCCCTTGTATTTTTCCTTTTCTACCTTCAAACAAATTTTTTGGAAGATTATACTACCATACCTGTTTTCATACCTTTCATTCACTCCATTCATTGGAGTCTGGCTTATTTCTTCTCCCTTCTCCTACCCCATGACCTCACTGAACTACTCTTTCAGAGGCCACCCAAGGGATGTGTTTCAGAACTTCTTTTTCTGGACTTTTCTGTATCATTAGATATAATTATCACTCTTTAAGCTCAAATTCTCTGCTCCCTTATTTTTCATGACTCCATTTTCCCCTCCTCTGGATTCTCATCCTAACTTTTAGATATTTTTTTTCTTGGACAACTTTTCAACTTCTCATTTTCTGCCTGCCCTTTAAATGTAGGTGTTCTCCAAGCTCCCTACTCTTCCCACATACTCTTCCCTCCCTGGGTAATCTCATCACCTCCCTTGGTTTTAGCTACCAACTTCACATGGATAATATCTCCAACTCTAACCTCTTAGCTCGACTTTGGTTCATCTACTCAAATGACTTCTGTTACTCTCCAGTGGGACAACCCATAGTATTTTAGAGCCAGCTAACCCAAAGCTTGAGGGGACAACTTTCTCTCCATGTTGCTACCTTCTGACCCCCAGGTATATTCTGCCTCCAGCATTTTTCAGATGGTGAATGGTACTTCTAACCATTCTGTTTGTAAATCTGGGATCATTCTAGATTCCTTCTCCTCCACTCTTCACTTTCAAAAAGTCACTGATACTGTTCAAGTTCTTTATCTCAAGCATTTTTCAAATATGACTTTTCCCTCTCACCCTCCACTCTCGGTCTAGTCACTCACATTCTCTCATCTGGAGCTCACAACCCTCCCAGTTAGTCACTTCACCCTCAGTGTTCCTATTCTTCCATCCCTTACTACTCTGCAGCCACCCTGGCCTTTAAAACACAATTCTGACCATGTCTCTTTCCTGCTTAAACTCTTCACTGCTTATACTTGATTATAGGCTAAAGAATAAAATTGTCTGGGTGGAGCTAGCAGGAGAGCCCAGAGACAAAGTGTGTAAAGGCTGGATCTTGACTCTCCTCTTGTGTTGAAACTCCAACTTCATCACCCATGACTTGGGAAAATTCCTTAATCTCAGTATGACTTACTGACATTTTGTATATAACAGGGAGAATCTAAATTTCCTGTTAGAATTAAATGCAATAATTCATGCAGAGCTCTTGATATCCATGGTAGTGGTGCCACTGCTACCTTTACTATAGCTGTTTTTTATACATTTGTTCGTACCATTATTTCTCTAGAATATCATGTACTGTCCCCTCTGCCCATTCTCTATCCCCATCTCTATCCACTCTCCCTACTACCCTCCTCAACTGACTCTGAGCTTAGTCAACATCCAGAAGCCTGCTTCAATCCCTAAAACTGGCTGAAAAGCCCCTGCTAGGTATTCTCATAGCTCCCTATGCTTAACTCGATTGTAACATTATCATCCAGTAATCAACTCCTTGGTTTATTTATGTCACCTACTGAACTGTGAGTAACCAGAGGAAAGAGACTAGCACAGTTTCTGGTATAGGGATGCGGCCACTAAGTTGTTGAGTAAATGAATAAGCGAATGCATCCCAAATGTGTCTGTACTCTTTCAAAACTGAGAAAGCTTATTCTTCCCCCTCCTCTCCCTTGATGTAGAACTCTATCTCCATCACTATCTCCTAGGCCTCGGTTCTGGACAACCAATTGCCAATGGCATTTCTTTTGTCACAACTGGAGGATGAAGGCAGACATCCAAGGATGGTCTTACTTCTCTAAAACCCTGAGCTCCCCTGTAGCCTCTTGGACGTGCACATGAGGCAACACCAACAGTTTTCCATGAATGAGGAGTCATGTTAATTGTGAGTGCAAGTTGGATACTGATGGGTCAATTATCATTCCAGAGAAGAGTATGCTCAGGGATAGAGGTAAAAAATAAAAATGGCCCCTTGAAAGGTTTTCTAATTTGCTACTAATCATTCAAAAATATCAACCTATTCTTGCCACTAGAGCCAATCTGCTTCTCTCTTTATTAAAGGTACAAGGCTAGCATCCAAATAAGTGCTGGCCTTTGGTTTTACAAGAAAAAAGGGTGGATTCAGAGGCCGAGAGGAGCTAATCGTTTTCGATTAGTTAGTTTCAGACTTCACTGAGTTTTGTTTGGTCTAGGTTATCTGACTCTTTATTAAGTAAACTGGAATTGGCAGTAATAGCTATAGGAGCGGTAACATTTGTGTGGGAAGGCATTTACCCAGTGGTAGCCCCATGTGCATGCCAACACATTCATGGATGCCCGTGCATGTGTGTGGTTCACTGTGCCCCTGGGTGGGGGCCTGTGACATGGGCATGCGATATTTAAGGGTGTGGGAGAGGGAGATGATGTTTTTTGAGGTGCAAGCCTGACAAAAGACCGAGGGCAGCATCTCAGTCTCTTCATTCTTCTCTTCTAGCCTGGCCCCTGAGAGGTTTGCCTGCCTGGAGGTAATTTTACTTAATCTTGGCAATCTTCCGGGATAGACTTAAGTAAACAGGGATCAAGCCACTCACAACCTTAATTAGGCTACACATAAATAATGAATTGCCGGATTAGCTGAGAACATACAGGAGGGATGTGAGAGCAATAATACCAACTTTCCTTAAGTGGTCTCTTCCTTCAATGAGCTCCGGTTTCTCCAAGCAGATGTCTGTGTCAGGTACCATGGAGACATTCCGGCAATTCATTTCTCATTCATTTATTCATTCGTTTGTTAATTCATTCATCCTGCAAATTCTTACTAAACCCTTCTGAGAACAAGATAGGAGGCTACAAGTTGTGGGAGAAGGCAAAGGCGAAACCAACAAGAACTCTTTCTCAGTTGATCACAGAGGCAAGATGGTCTGTTACAACTAGAAGGGGAAATTGACAAGGGAGTTTCCAGGTAGAGCATTGTGGCAGATTGTCTTTTACGAGGGTGGTCACACAAAATCTCCCATTACACGTATTCTTCTTACAATGTGACCTTGGCATTCCTCATCCGGTGGTGGAATCTGCTGAGCCTGAGCAGTCCCCTGTGACAGCCTTGACCAACAGAGCATAGCAGAAGCGACGCTCTGTGACTTCTGAAGTCAGGTTAAAATGCCATGCACCCTGCTCCCGTGGGATGCTTGTGCTTGGAACCCAACCACCGTGCTGTGACAAAGCCTAACCTTCTCAGGCCATGTGGCTCCAGCCCACAGCTCAGCCGAGGTCCAGGTTGACAGTCAGAATCCACCATCAGACACAGAAGTGAAGGTGCTTCCAGGTGGTCCTGTCCCAGCTGTGGAGTCACCCCAGCCTTCAAGTCTTCCTGACTGGGGCCCAGACATCATGGAGCAGAGACAAGCCATCCTTGGTGTATCCTTCTAGATTTCTAGCTCACAGTCTCTGTGAGCTTAATACAATGGCTGTTTGAAGTTGCTAAATTCAGGGATCATTTGTTACACAGCAACAATGACTGCAGTCAGCATTATGGAAGACAACTTGGACTTTTACTTTTCCCACTCAATGACCAACAGTTAGCAAGTTAGCAAGTTACGGCTATCTTCTCTTCATTTCCATCAGTGTTGTCCTCTTTAACCAATGACTGGTCTTCCTGCCTCCAGCCTTTGTACCCTTCGGCCCATTCTTCCCGCTGTCCCCTTCCTGGTACTCAGATCTGATCATGGCACTCGTTAGTCTTATGTCATGCCTCCCAACATGGATTAGAAGTAAACCAGGAGGAACCTGGTGGTATGCTGGGTCTCTGAGAAACCAAAAGATGAACACGGTAAGTCCCCTTGTTTTCCAGCAGAAAGCGATTGCAAATATTGGTTTTATATTGATAGAAATACGAATTATAGCATAAAACCAACATAGGCAAGAATTTTAAAGATAAAACCAAGACTTCCAGAACATTCTTTTGCAGCAGGAACTTCCTAAGATTGCTAGTGGTATGGTTTTATTCATCCCCCGCTGCAGTTAGCAGCATGTCTGTGGGAAAAGCTGGGGAGAAGCCACGTTTAACTTTGGAATAACAGTGACTTGAGACAGAGTTCAAGCTCTCAGCCCGTACTTCAAGGCCTTTCACAGTCCACCTCTATCCCATTGCTGTGGTCTGGCTTCTTACTAGAAGGCCTCTTATACAAAATGATCTGGGTGAGTGTCCATGGCACCTGCACAAATACCTGCCTGGAGAAAGAAGAGAAACTTGGAAGGGGCCCACTTAAGGAACATTGCTCTAGTTAGGCAAATCGATTTCTTTTTCTTTGTAATCCCCCAGTGTGCCACACTCTGTATGCCTCTATGTCTTTTTTTCTTTCCTTTTTAAAAAAATTTATATTAAAAATATGGAGTACAATTCAGGATTAGTTATGCAAGTAGTCACCCTACAGGTAAAGTCTGAGCCTCTCTTTGGTACCCACTCTGTCTTGTTTGAGGTCAGGTACCCTTACTGATGTTACATGCCCCCCTCCTGCCTCCCCTGGCAGTTTCCCACTACTGCCAATCCCTTTCTTATAGTGTTATGATAAATGTTCAGGGTCCTCTTATGAGTGAGAACATGTAATACTCTGTTTTTTGTTTCTGTGATAGTTCACTGAGTATTATTGACTCTAAATCCATCCAAGTTGCTGCAGAGTTCATAATCTTGTCCTTCCTTATGCCTGAATAATATTCCATCGTGTATGTCTTGTGCTTGCTGCTTCCTAGCTCTGAAGAGCCTTTGTTCATTCCCTTCCTCTCCTTCATCCTTCTGTAGGTGGTTCAAATGACTCTCTGAAGCTTCTCCAATCATCCTTGTGGATGAATTGCTCCCCTTCATACTCTCCCATAGCACTTTGTTCATATGATTTTTATAACTCTATTTTATTATAGAGATGTGGGGTGCAAGTCAGGATTAGGTACATAAGTCATCTATATGCAGGTGAAGCTTGGGCCTCCAGCTGGTCCTCACTTCCCCTGGTTTAGGTTCAGGTGCCTTTGTGTTGTTACATTCACCCCCCCCCTCCGCCTCACAGAGTCCCACGATTGCTGATGTCTGGGAATATGCCTGGAGGAACATGAATCATTCTACATATGATATTTAACATGTGGTACTATAGTATGCTGTGCATGTAGTTATCTTGGCCACTAGACGTTTTCTCAAGGACGATAATCATATCTTTCTTGTTCTTCAAAACTATCCTCTCCGTCCCTTGCTCCCTACCTGACTTTCCAAGCATTGCTTCTTAAACAGTTGGGTCATAATTATTATTTATTGATACTAGTGACTCTATTAACCTTTACTGCCAGGCTCGGTGGCTCAGCCTATAATCCCGTGCCTTTGGGAGGCTGAGGTGAGTGGATTGCCTGAGCTCGCGGGTTCGAGAACTGCCTGGGCAGCGAGACCTCATCTCTACAATAAATCAAAAAATCAACCAGCCAGACGTGGTAGCACACACCTGTAATTCTGGCTGCTCGGAAGGCTGAGGCGGAAGGATCACTGGAGCCCAACAGGTCAAGGCTGCGTTGGCCGGGAGCGGCCACTGCACTCCAGTCTGGGTGACAGAGTGAGACTCCAACTCAAAAAAAAAACAACACAAAAAACCTTTACTTATGTTTACAGAAATAAGTACCTCCAAAGAGTCTGACTGTGAGGCCACATGTGGCCCCTCTAGACCCCCCGCCTCATGCTACTAAATGAGCTTGCATATTCTCAAGAGAGGAAGTCCCTCACTGCCTCTAGAACACCTTTCCTAGTCAAGACATGCTCCCAGTATAACCCAGATCTTTCTTATTCCTCTGTGAGAGGACTGCAGAGAGGTGCACAGCGAGCCACTTCTTTTATTGAGTGAGAAGGCAGACTGTGTCTCTCCTAAGCCCCACAGGTAGGCCAGGTGGGCAGGGCCTGTGTGAGGTGACTATTGGGAAGATACTATCCAGGCAGGTTCCCCCAGACAGATCCCTGTCCTATTGCCTGAAGTCTGAAATTCATTCCTTGACCTTTGAAGGTTTTTAACTTTCAAGAGTTCCCTGTTAAAATGCAGATACTCGGAGGGGGGCAGAACTTGAGTCTTTTTGAAACTACCATTTCAGTGAAGATTCAGTGATAGCGGGCTGAGAACAGGGTCCTTAAAGAAATGGGACAAAAGGTAAGAGCAAGTCTATTGAAAAGAAAGAAAAAAAATCTGCTGTGTTCCCCAAATTGCATCAGTACACCAAAAAAGTCCTCTGCTTGTGCTGTTCGTATTCGTGGCTAGCTGCTGTGCAACATAGCGGGGTTAATTCTAGGGCTGAGAACACTGCCTGGGAGTTGGAAGCCTCTGCTAGGAGGGAAGGAGGGAAACCAGGTGATGGCAGGCTTGGTTCTCTCTTATAAGCTCCTCTTTTTCCTGGAAGATGGAGGTTTCCCCTCTCAGGATCCCGGTCCTACCAAACATGAAAAGGGAGTTAAAAGATGTCTTTTGTCTTTGAAGTAAATAAGATCTTCTTGAGAAATTTTAAAAATGGGCAAATGCCACAGGAAGTCTCAGCTTTCTGGGGCAGAGAAAAACAACTGAGGAAAGGAAGTCAAAGGCGGCATGAAGATGAGGTGATTTTCCACTCCAGCTGCTCACCTTATTAGTTTCAACAATTGCTTTAATATTTATACGTTTAGTGAAGAGAAGCCCCACACATCATCGGAACTCTTAGATTCGGATGGCACCTTGGAGAACAACCACTTTAGCCCTCACTTTGGAGAGGTGAGGTCAGGTGTCCTAGATCACTCAGCAAATCTGTGACCCAAAATGTCGGGAGCACCCTCTCCCATCTCTCATCCCCCTCTCCTGGGTACTACTGAGGAGAGGCAGGGCTTAGTCTAGTCTTCTCTCCTTTGGGGTTGAGACACAGATAGCTTCCCCTTTTCTCAGTGACTTTGGGCTATGGGAAGGGTGACCCTGAAGGAATCTTGACAGGTCAAGTTCCCTGGAGAACTTGAGAGAGGCTGGAGCTCAGTGGCCGGGTTGCTTTACATAACAGACCCAAGGAATTAGGGTCCTGCTTACCTCAGAACTCTGTGAGCTGTTAGCAAAGAGCTACCTCTCTCGACACTGAGGATGGGCAGAGCATGGTCTAGGGATGCAACAAAGCTTGAGAGACCCCTCCCAATGGGTGACCAAAAGAATTAAACGTGATGGAGCCTGGATCACAGAGGGACAGGAATGGGGGAGGGAGGCGCGTCACACCAATTTCTCTGTGTGAAGACAGAGCCATGGATTTGGTCCTAGGTAATGGTGGGCCAGGAATAGGACTTCTCCTCGTGACCCCTGACCCAGAGACATGAGTGTCACCCATTGGGAGGGGTCTCTCAAGGCTTGTTGCATCCCTAGACCATGCTCTGCCCATCCTCAGTGTCGAGAGAGGTGGCTCTTTGCTAACAGCTCACAGAGTTCTGAGGTAAGCAGAACCCTAATTCCTTGGGTCTGTTAAGTAAAGCAACCCGGCCACTGAGCTCCAGCCTCTCTCAAGTTCTCCAGGGAACTTGACCTGTCCCTGCCATGCTTCAGTACATCAAGATTCCTTCAGGGTCACCCTTCCCATAGCCCAAAGTCACTGAGAAAAGGGGAAGCAATCTGTGTCTCAACCCCAAAGGAGAGAAGACTAGACTAAGCCCTGCCTCTCCTCAGTAGTACCCAGGAGAGGGAGCTGAGAGATGGGAGAGGGTGCTCCCGACATTTTGGGTCACAGATTTGCTGTGTGATCTAGAACACCTGACCTCAAGTGGTCAGGGATCACGAGGAGAAGTCCTATTCCTGGCCCACCATTACCTAGGACCAAATCCATGGCTCTGTCTTCACACAGAGAAATTGGTGTGACGCACCTCCCTCCCCCATTCCTGTCCCTCTGTGATCCAGGCTCCATCACGTATAATTCTTTTGGTGGTGGCAGTTCACCCTGGTTCAGCAGCCCATGTGGTCGTGATCGATCAGTGGGTGTCCCTCTCCTAATGACGAGAGAGCTGTGAGAAGTTGAGCTGTTTACACAAGGTCACTTTATTAACAGGGAAATCACTCTTATGATAAATGAGCGTTCCGATGTTGCTGTCGCTGCTCTTCTCTCTCCCCCACCCTTTCTCTCTCCTTTGTGCTCTGAGAGCTTTTCAGAGCCACAGTTTCTGCATCCTTGGCTGCCCGGAGACAGCAGCATCTCAAGTGAGACTCAGCACCCCTCTCCCGCTTTGAAGCTGAATCAGTTGAAGCCAGTGTCCCAGGAAAAGGGAGGGTCACTGTGACCCTCTTCAACACAGCTTTCTCCAGGCGAGTTCAGCAGGCGCTCTCAAAGAACCATGTCCTTTTTATGGACCAGTAGGCAGGATTTCAGATCAATCATGGTCGTTTCTTGAATGTGTATGGCACTTTACAGTTTACAATCATTTTTTTCTATTCTTTCCAGTAAACCATTTTGATAGCACTTTCTGAGCAAGGGTCTTGACAGAGAGATTAATTATGTTTATTCCCGTTTTAGGAATGAGAAAACTGGAACTCAGAAACAGGGTTGAATTAAAAATTGTTGAGTCTTTTGACTTAAAATCTCAGAGCATGGGCTTTGGCGTCAGAAAAGTCGAGGTTTAAATCTTCGCTGTCTACTTAATGACCAAGTAGTCATAGAAAATGATTTTTTGGGCTGTTGTTTCTTTTCTCTTTAAATAATAAACTTTATTTTTAGTGCAGTTTTAAGTTGACAGAAAAATTGAGCAGAAAGTACAGAGAGTCCTACAAACTCCTTCCTCTCAGCACATGCACAGTTTCCCCTAATTTAGCATCTTGCGTGAGTGTTGAACGTTTGTTATACTTGATGAAACACTATGGACAGACTATTGTCAACTCAAGTGCATAATTTATATTAAAGTTCATTCATTGTGTTGTACATTCCATGTACAATACATGCCATGTACTGTAGCCATCTTTACAGTCTCATTCAGAATAATTTCACTAAAAATCCTCTGTGCCCATGGAGTCATCTTTCCCCCTCCCTGCCAGGCCCTAGCAACCATACAGTATGCGGTCTTTTCAGACTGCCTTCTTTCCCTTAGCAATAGGCATTTACATTTTCTTCATGTCTTTTTGTGGCTTGATAGCTTTATTTCTCCCTTTTATTCCCTCCCGCCCTCCCTCCCTTTCTCCTTCCCTCCCTCTCTCTCTCCCTTACTCTTTCCTTTCCTTCCTTTCCTCTTTTCTTTGTTTTCAACAGACTACCAGGTTTATATTTGACTTATCTTTTTCATTGCCAGAAATTTTTAAAGTAGACTTAATTTTTTGAGCAGTTTTAGGTGCATAGCAAAATTGAGAAGGAAGCACAGAGAGTTACCATATACCCTTTCCCCACCACACACATAGCCTTTCCCACTATTAATATCCTGCACCAGGATGGTACATTTATTATAACTGATAAACCTACAATGACACATCATTATGACCCAAAGCCCATACTTTACATTAAGGCTTGTTCTTGGGTTTATGGATGTAGAATGACGTGGCATTGCAGTACCATACAGAATAGTTCCACTGCTCCCAACATACTCTGTGCTCTACCTATTTATCTCTCCCTCCCCACTAACCATTGATTTTTTTTTTTTTTGCTTACATAGTTTCGTTTCTCCCAGAATGTCATATAGTTGATATCATATAGTACGTTGCTTTATCAAATTGGCTTCATTCACTTAGCAACATGCATTTAAATAGTCTTCTATGTCTTTGTGGCTTGATAGCTCATTTATTTGTATTGCTAAATAATATTCTATTGTATGGATGTACCATAGAAAAGTTGGAGGGTTTTTTTGTCTTCATTTCATTCAACTGTAAAATGGGGATAGTAGGGTTGTTATCCACTCATAGGATTGGTGTAGGAATTAAATGAACTAATACATGTAGAGTATCGCACATGGTTCCTGACACATAGCAAACTCTCAATCTGTGTTCTTTTTTATTAATGTTATTATTATTACTCCTGCTGTTATCATAATTATTTCAAATTGAATTCTAGGACTGCTTGTTGCTGTTGTGGACCACTGGGGTGGAGAGATTTCACTTTATAGAGGAGAAAATGTAAGACCAAAAGCTCTGGGCTCAGGCCCTGGGGCCAACACCAACTGTATACACCTAGATCACTTTCAGCTGTGCAATTTCTACCTAACAATCTTGAAAAGGAAAGTGCAAGCCTGGGGGACATATGGATGCTCCTCAAAAGACCTTTGGCAGGAGAGTGTGTCTACCTGATGACTCTTACTACTGCTAGATTCCCACAGCCTGGATTGTCCTTAGGGCTCTACTGCTTCTTCTATGAGCAGAGAAGAGCTACTTTTATCTAAGGGGAGATCATTGGGTGGGACCGAGGATAAGCCTCAGTATAGTACCTTCTAGGACAAATGGAGCAACCAGAGGTCTGCTGAGTAGAAGAGTGATTGACAGAGAAAGGTAGATGTTTACTTCAGCTGCTTGATCTGACAGAGTCCAAATGAATGACAGAGTCCAAATGAATGTCTGAATCATGGGCTACTGAAGTGAGTGAGGAAAGTCACAAGGGAAAGCAACATGGCGGTATGGGTGGGTGGACCTCATGACAATCCTCCTTTCCTCCTAACAGTCCTATAAGGATCAAATGAGATGGTTAAGAGAATGCTTTGCAACAGAAACTGAGCAAAGCATTACTTTTTAAACATCTGACAATCTTAAACAAATTGATTTACTTCTCAAGTTGAAGTTTCCTCATCTGTAAAATGAGGAGCACAACAGAACTTTGTTCATGGAAGTTGCCATGAGATTTCATGAGATAATCCACCTAAGGTGCTTACCCAGTACCTGAGGTATATGTGTGTGCATGTGTGTACACGTCTGCATGCACATAGTAAGTGCACAATAAATGTTCACTACTATTTGACTAGTCCCTCCACTTTAGTTATAATACTCTAAAATCTGTTTAACCAGTCATTATTATTATTCCAGTTTTATGGATGAGAAAATTGAGGATTAGAAAGATTAATTAATTTGCTTATGAGTACCCAACTAGTAAAAGAAAAAGTTGGGATTTGAACACATTTTCCCCCTTCATCCCAAAGTTTATGCTTGTCTCCCCAAACCTCTGTCTGTAACATGCTACATACATGTACATTTATTTTTTGAGTTGGAGTCTCACTCTGTCACCCAGGCTGGAGTGCAATGGCACACTCATGGCCACCGAAGCCTCAACCTGCTGGGCTCAGGCAATCCCTCAGCCTCAGCCTTCCAAGTTGCTGGAACTACAGGTGCACGCCCCCACACCCGGCTAATTTTTTATAGAGACAAAGTCTCACCAAGTTGCCCAGGCTGGTCTTGAACCCCTGGACTCAGGCAATCCTCTTGTCTTGGTCTCCCAAAGTGCTGGTATTACAGGCTTGAGCCACCATGCCTGGCCATTTGTAATTCTATTGGAAAAATTCCACACAACTTGTTTCCCACTGAGGTGAATTTAGTTCTCTCATCCTTAGAGGTGAAGGACAGTGAAGTTGTGGAATAATGGCAAGAGAAATGGCTCTGGTAGAGCAGATTCCAGTTTGAGTTCAGTTTTTGTGACTCAGAGAACGTGTATGTGTACTGTCAAGGGGTCCCATCGGTATTAAGGAGAGAAAGTCACATTGGTTCAGAAAGAGAATGACTTAAGAGGACCTGCTGAGACACTAGAACTCAACCTAGCGTTGATGTATGATAACCAGGGCACGTTACTGAGAGGCATAAAATAATACAAAAAGTTATTTTTCAGCCAATATGCTGACACAGCACCATTTTGGGTCCCTAACTGAAAATGATATATGAATTATCTCAACCTAAAGTCGGAAGTATAAATTATAGAATATATCTTTCACTGTTTTATTTGGGCTGTAAAGCGACACCTTATTATTTCTCCCTCCTGGGCTTCCTTTAATGAATCGGGATTTGAAAGTGAAATATTTATTATATTGCAGGGGAGAGATTACATAGTGTTTCAGAAAAGAGGGAGAAAGGGTTATGGAAATCAGGTGGCATCTTGAAAATTGGTCCCTTTCTTGTTTATGAGAAATGGCTGACGTGGGTATTTTTTGTAAGTTGTGAGAGGCTTACTGAAGAGGAATCCCTCCACGTGGTGAACACAGGGGCATGGGTTGCCAGGAACATGGATTCAGGCTCCCAGCCTGCTCTCACTCAAAAACTCACCCTGCTTGATTGGGAATGCCCAGTGGACAAGAGACACCTAATTTTGATTCTTTCATGGGTTGCATGGGGAGTTGGAGTATCGTGAGCCATCTTATTAAATCTGGGTAGGGGTAGAGGTAAGAGAGGAAGGAGGAAAGGGAGGAAATGCTTCATCCTCATGGGTTAACGGATGCTGGGTAATGGCAGTTGGTCATAGAAAGCACTGGGCAGTTACTGAGACTCAGCATGGGCTTAACAGATATATTTCTTTGTCTAGTTCCATAATCAGTCCTGATGGATGATTATGGGAGTTTAGTATGTCATATAGCTGCTCAGGGCCAGGCATCCAGATTGTCCTACTGTTGAGAATGAGAGCAGTTGTTGCTAGGGATGCCAGAGGATCCCCACTATACATGATGGAAGAAAAAAATGGGTTAAAGGGTTAGACTTATAGACAGTGTTACCAAGAAGCTGCACCACCTTCCACACTCCTGTGACCACAGCTCAGAGAAGAGGGCCTATGCAAAAGTTCAGAGTGTCTGCTCCTCATTCATTCACTTATTCATTCATTCATGTATTTATTTATTTATTCCATAAATAGTCATGAGTACTTCTGTGTCCCATGTACTAAGTACTGTGGAAGGGAAAACAATAATATACTGTCATGTGCTCAATGAAGTATGGACTAGTAGGGAAGATAAACCATAGACAGAAATCAAAAGCGCGTGTTAAGTTATACCCTAAGGGTATTTAAGGATACAATGATGGTGTTAAAAGGAAGCAATTGACTTTGCTTGAGGATAAAGGGCACAGGGAAGGCTTCAAGCCCTCTACAAGTTGATTCATAGGCAAATATGTATTGGATGAATTCCTTCATCCCTAAAGGGGAGACTGTACTTCAACAGGGAGGAAGTGCATCGTAAGGCACATGCAATGACAAAATGCTGAGAAAGGATGGCTGGAACAGAAAGTTGGAGGCAGGGTGCCAAACCTCTCAGAGTGGGGAGTTTCTAATGGGCTTTTATTTTGTGGGTACAAACCCTCGACTCCCATAATGAATTCTTTTTTTCCCCAGCCTACCAATCTCCTTATCATGGTTATTCCATTCTATATATTATCTCCTATGACTCTAAAATAGAAATTTGTTCCTTGATCCCTGCTATGGACTGAGTGTGCCTCCCAAATTTTTTGTGTTGAAACTAATCACCAATGTGATAGTATGAAGAGGTGGAGCCTTTATGAGGGGGTAATGTTAAGAGACTAGAGCCCACATGAATAAAATTAGGCCCTTATTAAAGGGTTTGAGAGAGTGGGTTAATTCTCTTCTATGTTTTCCACCATGTGAAGACACAGCACTTGTCTTCTCTGAAGGACACAGCAACAAAATGCCCTCTTGGAAGCAAATTACAACTTTTACCAGACACCAAACCTGCCAGTGCCTTGATCTTGGACTTTTCAACCTCCAGTGCTGTGGGAAATACATTCCTGTTCTTTACAAAACACCGAGTCTCGAGTATTCTGTTATAGCAGCACAAATGGATTAGGACAGTCTTCCATCTTATACAAGTCATACCCAGGCTGGCAAACATGGAGGTGAACACCTTCCTCTCCAGCCCAAGAAATACGGTGAAAAGAACAGTGTCCATTGCCCCCACCATCACACCTTTCTTGGCTCCAACACTCTACCTCAGACCTCTTGCTCTCTGATGAGGTGGTGACATTCGTTGATGGGTCAACATACAAGTTGCTTATGATGCCAGGGACTGAGCACTTCTCTCCAGAAGCCAAGAGCACTAAGCTTTAAAGCCCAAGTGGCCTGAGGCTGCTCTGTAAGCAGGAGGTTTTTGAAATGGCTTTGACTAGTGTTCTGAGCCTGGGAGGCTAAAGGGCTGAACTCTGTTTGTCAGGGCATTGTTTTTGTGTTGAATGCCACTAGCATCCTGGAAGGACCACGTGGTCTGAGAGTCTGGTGCACCAGTGAAATGGCAGCAGCCCCTGTCCATGGCTGATGGGGTCAGTAATGTGGCGGCCTCCAGTGGAGACTCTGCAGCCATCCTATTTAGCAATTCAGAAGGGACTGGCAGTAACTTTGAGCTCTCCCCTGACAGCCAGATGCTGGAAGCTATGAGTTAAGCAGAGGCACCTGCCAACTGTAACATTCCCTGTGTTTTCTGAACAACCATGGTGGCGGCAGCAGCCCATGTGAGGAAGCCAAGGCATTTCTTCCTGACAAGAATGGTATAACACAATGATTGCAATGTATCTCAGCTCCTTGTCACAGCAGTACATATGTCTCATTCATGGAAACATAGAGCTGGGTGAGGACTGAGCTATCATCCGGTTCAGACTTTGTCCAACACACACAGATATTGTTGAGTTGATGAAAGTTACAGAAAAGTCAACTTAGGACCTGAACCCAGGTTTCTTGACTTCACTCTGTCCTTTCCCAACATATTCCCATGTTGGTGGGGAAGCAAGTATGGATAATGAGAAAAATTAATTAGAATAGACAAACAAAAAAAGTAACAGATTCACAGTATATCTAATATCTAGTTGTCAATTGATAAATTGTTTCCAAACTAATATGCCTTCTGATTTTTCTACTACTTGAGAAGAAGGTTTCCAGTCATTTCTCGTATTTATCACTACACTTTACCTTTAGGGAAGTGTATTTGTTTTACTTGTTTCAGCATATATGAATTTATGTTGCAGCTGGTGAGATTCAAGAAAATCACAGATGCTGGAACTCGCTACCAAGAGTAGCAGACTGCTGAATGGACCTTGGCTGGGGCTGAGTTTAATGGAACCTGTCTGGAAGCAAGGAGAGGAATAAGGTGATGGCCACTAGAGGTCTCTTTCAGTACCAGGATGAGGATGATTTCAAGCATCTGCAGACACCCACCCAGAATTTGTTTAGGTAGGGGCGTTCAGAAGCAGTGGGCTACCAACACTGACGGGTCTTGGGTAGAAGCAGAAGTATAGAAAAGGGCCTCAATATTTACATAGAAACGCCTATTATGTATGAAAAAATAAAGAGAGATTATTGTTAGATTTGAGAAGGGTGTGTGTGTGTGTGTGTGTGTGTGTGTGTGTGTGTTGTGTGCGCGCACACTCATGGACATAAGGGAGTCTGCAAAGCAGAGGCAGAGTGGTAAGAAAGGTGGCCTTTCTCACACACCATCTCCTCCCCATCCTCACCATCTTTCCTCCAATTTCAGTCCCTTATAGAAAGAATTCAAGCACTCTCTCAGCTGGGTCCTGCCTCCTAGGTTTAGAAGTAAGTCCTGTGGTAATGAAATTGAGTTTTTTTAAATGAACGCTCCAGAACTTTTTTTTTTAGTTGGAGTCTCACTCTGTCACCCAGACTGGAGTGCAGTGGCCA
>NW_007247768.1:384202-401971 GCF_000164805.1 Carlito syrichta | reverse complement strand
ATGCCTGGCTAATTTTTGATTTATTGTAGAGATGAGGTCTCACCAAGTTGCCCAGGCAGGTCTCAAACCCACAGACTCAGGCTCCTCAGCCTCCCAAAGCGTGGGATTACAGGCTGAGCCACCGAACCTGGCTGCTCCAGAACTTTTACATACAAAAAAATGTGTCCCTGCTTCCCTGACTTATCTTAAGAGACTCTGTCCATCTTCCATCCAATGAAGAGGGCTGCCATCTTTGGAACTCTTCTTTCATTATGTATTAAGTTATCGCTTGTGACTGATTCTGTCAAGGTCATGCTGACCCAAGACTGAGTCTAAGGAGGAAGAATGGCCAGTGTGGCCCTGTGGCAAAGAGTATGGTACTCTTGTCTTTGTCAACTTGTCTTTGTTATGAGTAATAGGAGCGCATTTAGCTATATCCTTCACCTAGATATGTAATTTACATTGTTTAATTCTAAACAACAATAACACAACCTTTGTAATATTAACTCTTGATAGAGTAAGATAATTCTCCTTCCCCTCCATTATCTTCAGCCTTCAACGTGGAAAGAACACTAAGGGATATTAAAAGGCCAGGATATTAAAAGTTCCAGTCCTGTTATTTACCAGCAGTGGGAATTTGAGCCTGACATTGAACCCCTGAGAACTTGTTTCATAAACTACAAAAAGTAGATTTAAATATTTACTTTGAAAACTTGTTGTGAGGATTAAATGAACTAATGTGAGAAAGTGTTTGGTGTAGAGTAGAAGTTTCATAATTGTTCATATTTTATTTTAAATAAGGCAATAGCTGGGGGCAGGGGAGGTTGGTCTCTTTCTAGTTCTGTCATCCTTGATACTCCTTGTCACTCCTTGTGATATCTCTTTCACCAAGAAGCTACTGGGGAATTGGTAGGGGAGGAGGAATGTGGGGTAATGAACGAGAATGAATAAATAGAGAGCCAGGCATGGCTCCACACCAGCTTAGGGCTGCCTCTGGATCTTGGACCATGAATCCCTCTGAGCTGAAAATACCCTCACCACCATTAGGCTCTGTAAGCTGGATCTTATCCAGAAAATGATTTCCTTCAGAAAGAAGAGAATCCCTGAAAGAAGGCGTGCTGGACAGGGACTGAGGTCCTTCCTCAGTGCTCCATACTAAGTGCATGGGATGCAGTGGTCAAGACCCAATCCCTGCCCTCAGGGGAGTTATTGTTTGTGTTCTATTCTCTGCATATCATCTCCAGATACTCACACATTTGTGTGAGTGTAATCACCTCCCCTTGACTGCAGACTTGGTCTGCTGACTTCTTTCTAGCAAGAATATGGCAAAAGTGATGGTGCCATTTCTGAAATTAGATTGCCATTAGACCGTGATTCCGAAGGAATAGCACGCTTTAAGCTGCTTTATTGAAAAGCTCACATAGTAAGGAATATAGGGAGGCTCCCAATCAGCCAATGTGACACTGAGGTCCTCAGTTTAACATCCTGCAGTGAACTGACTCATGCCAATAACCACATGCATGAGCTTGGAAGCAGATTCTTCCCCAGTTGAGCTTTGAGATAAGACAGCAGTCCCAGCCGAAGCCATAACTTCAGGCTTTTGCGAGATCTTGAGGAGGAGATACTCAGCTAAGCTGAGCCATAGAAATTGTCAGATAATGAATGTTTATTGTTTTAAGCCACCAGGGTTTGAGGGTAATTTGTTACACAGCAACAGATAACTAATACAGAGGGGGTGGAGAAAAGGTGTCTTTTCTAACTTTCATATGTTTTAAAAAAGCTGGATGGCTGTATCCCTGAAAGGGAAGAGGAGCAGTCTCTTTCTGAAGGATCTATTGGAATTGTTTTTAGCTTGAAGTCCCAGGCATTTGGGTGTCTGGCTCTTACAAACTGGCTGCCTTGTTCTTATAAGTCCTCCTGGCCAGATTCTTCAGGAGAGGTACCATCCTCTTTTCAAATCAGCCTTGTTTCTCAAGTCCTCTTCTGCATATCTCACTGCCTGTTCTGAGATCCTCTTGCCCCATCTGGGTCTGCCCAGCTGCTATAAAATCCAGCTTGCCACTGAGGAAGAGGCAATTTGAGCCGAGTCCCCTGGGGAACAGGGAGCCCTTAGCAACCATGAACTCTGAGGCCAGGTACCCAGGTTCTGGTTATATCCCCAACATCTCCAAATACAATATGTGTCTCAAGAGACAGAAGAGCCCCACTGAGTGACATTCTCTTGGTCTGATTTATTACTTTGTACCTGTTGCCTGGCTATGAGGTGTGAGCCTGCCAGACCACAGGGCAGGAGCCTGGAAGAGCTCTCGAATTGTTTCTGCCATCCTTCACCTGGAGACAGGAATCTGGAGTTCCAAAATCTTCCCCCTGTGGTCCCAATTCAAGGGAACCTTTCTTGGGTCACCACTGACCCCAGAGCCAATCAAGATAGTTTCCTCCTCCCCACCATCATAGAGTCCTCTCACAAATCTCCCAAAGCATAATGATTTTTATCATCTTATTCCTCTCACAGTAGCTCCACCCCATGCTGGCCTATGCCTGCCCCCTGCGTACATACACACACACACACACACACACACACACACACACACACACACACACACACACACATCCTCACACTTCTTCTTCCCCTACTCCTGCTTCTCGATATCAAGACTTTAAGTCTTTTTTGAAAATAAAATCTATTATCCTCTCATATAATCATCCCGCCACCCCCCTTTCCCCGGGATGATTAGCATCTGTGAACATTATTTAAAGTGCTGCATGGCTCCTATTTTGAAAAGCTGTTCCCCCCTCCCCCCTTCATGCCGAATCCCCAATGTAGGCTTGAGGCAGGGAGCAGCTCGGCATGGCTGAGAGAGGTCGGCTCTCATTAATACAGATCCCATTTATTTAAAAATAGCAATATTATGCCACTTTCAAATAGCCCGAGTGAGCTAAACCATTAAAGGATTGTGCGTCGCTGACTTCGGACCTGTTGTGAAGGCTTAATATTTCACAGCACAGTGACATACGGTACATAACCCATGGAGCTGCACTATTGGTTTGGCTGTTCTGAAGCGAGGAGTGGGGAAATAATTGAAGAGAACATTTTATAGCCCAGCACAGAGGAAGGAAGAGAGCTGGAGCTTGAAAAATATTGTGAGGACCCCCTGAAGATAAGGGTGGGGATTGAGGCAGAGGCAGGGTGCCTATGTCAATGATACATAGGTAGATATATATTCAGGAGCTAGATGGGTAGATGAATGGATAACCCACCTCCCGGGTCTCATTCACAATGTTGTCATTTTTCAAAGTGAACGTTCCCAATGTGGCTAGGGGACTGGACGTTCATGTATTTCTATCCAAAGCCCAGAAAAAGGCCAAATTATGAGATGTTTGTACTTAAGTCCTATTTGGAAGATTTGGGGATGACTTGGGGTGGGGTGGGGAGCCAATTGCTAAGGAACCACTAACATTAGCCTTGGAATTAAGAGAGACTTCACTTCTGACCTTGGTTCCACCTCTTACTATTTGACCTAAGTAAACTCTCAGCTTTCTAGAATCTCAGTTCCCTGATCTCTAAAATGAGAATAATAAAAGCTACGTTGTAAGGCCGTGATGAGGGTTGAGCACATGAGGACAACTCAGTAAGTGTTGGTTTCTTCCTTTTTGCATCTCTATTTGCTTTCATTACCTCTTTCCTTCTTCCCTTTCCCTGACTCCTCCTAAACACAACTCTCTCTTCTCTAGAGTGGAGTTCTCTGTTAAGCTTTGAACCTAGCCTGGGGTTTGGTCTCTCATAGGTGCACCTAGCTCCATAGAAATGATCCGGTGTTATCACACTCCCACCAGTCCTAACCATCATTTCCCACCTCTCTTTCCTCGGTCTTGGCCCTCCTCAGATTGCCCTATTTATATGTTCTCTTCCGAAGGAGAATAGGCAGAGAACCCTCGGAAAGGATCTGTGTTTCCAAGACTTAGTGGTTGAAGGTGCACATCTTGGAGTTTCCTATAATCCCCCCAAATTTGTACTTCCCAAGGCTGTGACTCCCTTGGGGTGTGGCCTTTGCTTGGGCATCTTCTTCCAAGAAGACTGGATAGATTCTCTGTCCATGAGGCAATGAGAGCATGTGCTGTGTGTGCCTCTGTGACCTTTGGTGAAGCTTTGTCCTCCACCCCGCATCTTCCAGAGTTCAGATCTGAAAGAAGGAAGGACTTCCAGGCCCACCGCTCATGGAGTCAACACCCTCCAGCATCAGGTGTGGGGCAGTTAACAAGCATTAGAGAGAGAATGGGAGCAAAATCCCCTACCCACCGTCCCCCCTCCTGTGCTACAGTGCTTGTCTTTTGATTTTCACATTTTCCTTTCTCCACGAACCCGGTGGTCCTTCGCCTGTGGGTAACCACCAGCCTCTTCCTTCATTCTGTAGTTGTTTCTTGAAACAAAAGTGAAAAAAAAAATGTTTTCCCAAATCAAAGGTAGCTCAAGCAGCACCTTCTGTTTTGTTGGTCTCTTGAAAAAATATCCTTTGATTCTCCCCTCCTTTAACCAAGGGGGCCTCTTGCCCTCTGCTGAAGGTTCTGAGCATGGGGAGTTCAACTGTAGCTACAGAGACATTTAATTAGACTGTGTGTGTGTTGGTGGTAGTTGCAGGGTTGGGGGGGTGCGGTAAAGAGTGGGAGAGTTGGTTCATTCCTCCAACCTCTGCTTCTGCAGCTACGGAGCAAGAGCTGTCTATTGAGCTGAGGAGGCTGAGTGTGAAGAACGTGGAGGACAGTGAAGAAACGCCAGGCTTTCTGCCTATGGGGAGAAGGGAAGAAGGTGCAGGGAGCAAAGATGGGGAGGGGCCTCCCATATGCTACTTCTCCCTTCCCCAAATCCTGTTGAATGGAATACTACCTCCTTCAGGAAGGTCTTTCCAAATCTTGGGGGTCTTCCAGAAATGAAATCATACTTCATGGGACTGCAGTGACCTTGGAAGGTCATCCAACACAGCACCTGCTTGGGAGGAGGGACAAGGGCCAGTCCTGACGTCAATGCCTGAAGCTGTTAAGGCAGCAAGACTCCAGCTCTTCCAGAGGTAGATTTCATTTAGCTGCCTTCTTTTTTGGTGACAATTCATGACTCAATAGATTCCCTTAACCTCTTCTTCTCCTTTCCCTTCCTTCGTCTTTCTTTCTTTCTTTCTTCTTCTCTTTGAATTCCCTTTCAGAAATCTAAAATAGCAGCCTTAAGTTGGAGGGTGCAGAGTAGGGGAGCATATTCAAGGGTATTATATGAAAATCGTTTCGGTT
This sequence comes from Carlito syrichta, assembly GCF_000164805.1. Taxonomy (NCBI): domain Eukaryota; kingdom Metazoa; phylum Chordata; class Mammalia; order Primates; family Tarsiidae; genus Carlito; species Carlito syrichta. Next base: position 396,715 of record NW_007247768.1, on the reverse strand, counting down.
CTTTTTTCTCCTGCTTGAGCCTTGCTTCAGAGAATAGGAGACCTACAAATGGGATGAAGCTCATACATGAATGGGCTGTGGTTATTTGGGAACACATTTTTCCCATCAAAAATGATTGATGATTAGGTTCCTGTGTTTGCCCGCAGATGCCCATTTAACCTAACAGTGGCCTTGAAACATGAGTTTCCTCAAATTTCTGCAGTATTCTGTGGACAGAATTCCCCACAGTCTACCTGACCCCCAAGCCTCTGTAAACCTTGAGTGTCTGACTCAGCCTACAACCCTCTGAGGTGGTGGTTGGGTGGAGAGGCAGTTACCAGGTAATACTAACATTAACTTTGGTCTTCAGACAGACTGCAGATTCCAGAAACTCGAGAAAAGGAGTCACTAGGGAGGAAGAGCTGGCACCTGCCATCCACACATCTTCTAAAGGCAGTGTGGTCCATTGCAAAGTGCATGAGGCTGGGTGATGAAAAACATGGTTCTGAGCCTTGGCTTAAATATTTTTCACTTTTATTGAATTGAGTGAGTCATTCAGCATCTCTGGGCCTCATTTTTCTGAAAGAGAATGCAGACAATCATGAAAACACCCACACAAAGAAACACACAAGCCTAGCCAGAAATAAACATAACTAAATATATATTCAGACGAGAGTACAAGTGTTGGTAGAATGATTAATATGATTAGAACTGGGTAGTGGTAGCCCAGAAAGACCATAAAGAGGGGAAGGGGACATAATATTTATTAAACAATTACTATGAATCATGGACCGCCTTAAATGGTGTGCATAGATGGAGCAGGTTGGAAAAATATTATTTAAATATATCACACCAGCATTCCTCTGAGGGAGGAAATTGTCTTTCTTTAGAAAAATACCTTTGATAAGCTACTGTGTATTGAGGGTAAGGCATTCAGGGCATTTTGGGGAAAGAGGCACAGAAACAAAGAGAATGCCAAACTGCTCTGCATAACAATTGAATAGAGTTTCTGGTTCAAAATGGCAGACTGAGGCACATAAATTAACATCCCATTCCTCTAGAGGCCACATTAACATGATGGTAAAGGAATACAAAGTGAATAAACCCGCAGTCATAAAGAGAATGGGGACTGAGGTCAGAATCACCAGCAGAGGGATTTCAACAAACCCTTGGAAAATGAAAGCTAGATGAAAGAGCGTTGATAAATGAAATGGAGTGAGGAAGCCAAAATCTAGAATACATTCAGTTGGCTGCGGGGGAGGTGGAAGCCAATCTCCCTGCAAAACTCAACTGAGGCTCTGGGTTCAGAGTCAACAGGTATAGGAAGGGAGGAGGAGGAGCAGGGCAGATACAGAGGCACAGAGCTCCTAAGGTTCAAAAGGTGGACAATCTAGGTCTTTGTGTGGATACTGGAACTCCACAAGCCTCCCCGTCCTGGCTCCAGATTTACAGATGACTCTTCAATGCGTTTAAGTAAAGCCTGACATTGTAAAGCTCTGTCTTGTGACATCCTTCTCACTCAAAGAATCCCATTATGAAGAGACTCACATGCAAATTACCTACTTTGGGTAGTCAACTGAGTCCTTATTTTAAAATTCTTATCTACAACTACAGAAGTACCAGGAAAATCATGAGAGTGATATATAAAGACTGAGGTAAATAAGCAGAACAACTGACTGAGCGAGAACACGGCAAACTCACAGAGCAGGAAAAACTTTCTAAACTCTTAATATTCCCAGAGAACTTTGGGATAAGATTGTATCTATCTATCTATCTACCTGTCTATCTATCTGTCATCATCATCACTGATATTTCTGTAGCACTTTTCTGAAATAGGCACTATTGTAAGCCCTTTACTTACTTTAACTCATTTTATCTTCATAATACTGCAGAAGATACCTATTACAACCACTACCATGTTACCGATGAGGAAACTGGCATAGAAATGTTCAGTAACTCCCCAAGTTCACGCAGCAGTAAGTGGTGGAGTTGAGATTTGGAACCAGCTGGTTTGATTTTCAAGTTGTGCTTTCAAACACCACATTAAACGTTTTCTCATTAAAAATAAAGTAAAATAATAAAAAATTTAAAAATTAAAAAGATAAAAAGTCTATAAAATAGAAATAACCAGAGAACAAGAAAGTTCTTGTGAAAATTAAAAATATATGATTGCCAAAATTAAAAATTTAGTAGAATAGCTGGAAGATAAGGTCAAAGATACCTCCCAGAATATAGAAATGTGTGTGTGTGAGAGAGAGAGAGAGAGAGAGAAAGAGAGAAAGGAAATTATACAAGAAATTTTCCAGAAGTACTTCTCAGAGCCAAAAAAACCATAAGTCCTTAGGCTCAAAGGGCCTACTAAGTATCTAACACAAAAATGACAATGAATAACACTTAAACAGAAACTGATGACATTTGAGAACAACAGTGGTAAAGAGAGAAAAAACATGCAGCCATGTCGACTGGCCTCACTTTGAAATGATCATCATCAGTCTTCTTAAGCAGATCCCAAGGTTACACAACAACTCCAGTACATTTTCCACTACATTTTCCGAGTCCATTCACTCTCCTCTCTTTTCAGTCCTCTACAGACTCCTCCCACATTCCCTTAACTGACCAAATAGAAGCAACAAAAGAAAATTCCTCACCACCACATCTACCCATCTACCTGAATCTGTGCCTGAACACTGCTCTCTATCACATAACTACACTGAGCTGTCTCTGCTTACAACTAAAGCTAGCACATCAGGGATGGTCTAGATTTCTTTTCTTTTTTCTTTATTTTAAAGATAAGGGGTACAATTCAGGGTTAGGTGTACAAATGTTCATCATGCAGGTACCCTTGTTGATAAGGTGTACCCCTCCCTCCCCTGGCAGTTTCCCTCAACTGCCAATCCCACCCCCTCTCCTCTGGCAGTTTCCCACTGCTACCAATCCCTTTCTTATAGTATTATGATAAACTGTTCAAGGTCCACTTACGAGTGAGAACATACGGGACTCTGTTGTTTGTGTCTGTGATAGATCACTGAGTATGATAGACTAAATTCATTCAAGTTGCTACGAAGTAGGATGGTCTAGATTTCATCCTCTCTTCCTCAACAATTCTCCCTGTTGTCTCCATCATGGTTACTTCTTCCTTCTCCCGGTCATTTCCATTTGTGTAGAAGGATCTCACCCCCACTGCCCTTCACCTATTGCCTCTATTGTCTTCCCTTTACAGAATAAAAATCTGGAAAGAGTTGCTGTATTCTCTCTCTCTCTCTACAATTTTTCTCCTCCCATTTTTTTTTTCTTGATCCCATTTCATTCAGGTCCCCAATCCTCAAGACTAATGTTCTCAAAGTCACTATTCATTTATATATGTTTTTTAAAAATCTAATGTTCAATTCTTAACCCTAAGTTCATTTGCCACATTGGCTGCATTTTGATATTGATCAATTTCCCTCCCTTAAAACACTTTGTTCATTTGGTTTTCAGACACCATAGTTTCCTGATTTTCTCCTCCTTCACTGACCACTTCTTCTCTGTCTCCTTTTCTGGTTCCTCTTGTCTCCCTGGTTTTTGAATTCTGGCCCTTTCAGAGTGTTCCAGAGCTGAGTCTTGAACGTCTTCCATTTTCCATCAACTCTGGCTCCCCTGATGATTCTAGCCCTTCCGTCTCATTGCTTTAAATGCCATGTATTCATGAACATTCCCAAATTTCTTTTTCCAGCCTGCACCACTCTCTTGAGTTCTGGACTTGTATATCCAAATTATTAATAACACAACTTTTTGTCTAGTAGGCATTTCAAACTTAATTGTGCACAAAACTAAAATCTGTTCTTCCTTCTACCACCCCAAATCTCCTCATCCCACATTCTTCCCCACATCAGCAAATGCCAATTCAATACTTTCAATTGCTAATGTGAAACTACAAAAACAAAAATAAAAACAAAACAAACCTTGCTGTCATTTTGTAGTTTTCTTTTTCTTCCGTATGCATAACCAAGCCATCAGCAAGCTCTGATATATGAAGTCTGACAATTAGGTTCATGAACCATCCTAGAAAAAGTGCTACATACCTCATTGCTGAGTATCACTATGGCCACCTTTGAAGCATCTCCCTTTGGAAGCTATGCATTGGTGCCAGTGCCTAGTACACTCGTCAGAGCAATTTTATAACTTTTTCTGGAATAACCATCACAGCTGTCATTGTTATTTGTTGAGGTCTGACAATTAAATTCACAAACTTGCCATGTGTGCTTACATTGGCAGCAATGTACAAGTAACTGTATTGGAACACCCACTCTACTCATCTGATCTGACTCAGTGACTTTTTTTCTTTACCTGAAGATACAGGAAATATCAAAGGGAGATTTTTGATGACTTTCAGGACATCAAGGGTAATACAACGACAGCTCTGGTGGCTATTCCAGAAAGAGTTCCAAAATTGCTTCAGCAGGTGGACTAGGTGCTGGCATTGATATACAGCTTCCCAAGAGGAGTATTTCAAAGGTGGCCGTAGTGATATTCAGTAATGAGGTATATAGCACTTTTTCTGGGATGTGAGTTCAAGAACTTAATTGTTGGACCTCATCTGAAAAATATCCAGAATCCTGCCTCTTTGCTCCAGTTCTACTCCCACCATTCTGGCTCAAGCTACCATCATCTCTCTCCTGGATTATTGTCATATCTCCTGAGCTATTTCGTTGCATTATTTTTTATTTCTGGCTGCCTTTATTTTTAATTTTTATTTTTTATCTTTTTGAGTTGGAGTCTCATTCTGTCGCCCAGACTGGAGTTCAGTGGCCGCTCCCGGCCACTGCAGCCTCGACCCGCTGGGCTCCAGCGATTCTTCCGCCTCAGCCTTCCGAGTAGCTGGAATTACAGGCATGCGCTACCACGCCTGGCTGAATTTTTTGATTTATTGTACAGATAATTTCTCGCCAAGTTTCCCAAGTGGGTCTCAAACTACCTTTATGTTTTTATTTGATTGTTTTTGTCTTTAGTTTTCAGCAGAGCTATGCCCTTGTTCTATTGCTATCTAATCTTTACAGAATTGCCAGAGTGATTTTTTTTAACATGATTTATGGAACTCAGACCATGTTACTCCTGTCTTCCAAATCCTCTCATCTCACTTGTGTAAAAGCCAAAGTCATTCTATTGGCTTAGAATAACTTTTTTTTAGTTGGAATCTCTCTGTTGCCAGGCTGGAGTGCAGTGGCACACTCACAGCCACCCCAGCGTCAACCTGCTGGGATCTGGTGATCCCCTTCCACCTCAGACTTTCAAGTAGTTGGAACGACAGGCGCACGTTACCACACCTGTCTAATTTTTGATATATTGTAGAGACAAGGTCTCGCCAAGTTGCCGGGCTGGTCTTGAACCCTGCTCAAGCAATCCACTCGCCTCCGTCTCCCAAAGTGCTGGGATTACAGGCTGAGCCACTGAGCCTGGCTGTAGAGTAACTTTTAAAATCAGTTTCCCTGTCTGCTTTTCTGAACTCATCTACTACTTCCTCACTTGCTCATTCTATTTCCACTATTTTAACTTCATTTCTGTATGTCAAACATTCCAAGCACTGTTCCCCAGACAGGGCCTGTCCAGTTGCCTTCTCTCTGGAATTATTTCACCCCAGATAATCCAGTGGTTTATTATTTGCTGAGGTCTGACAAATAATAAAGCCTCTACCTCCTTTAGGTTTTTGTTCAAGTGCAACCATATCAACAGCAACGTTAAAATTTTTGCTTTCAACTATCAAACATGTTTAAAAAACTAAAGAGGACAGGGAAAGGAGAGTCTATTTACCCAGGTATTTACCATTTCTGTTGCTCTTCCTTTATTTCTGAGGTTCTGGGTTTTCTTCTGGAATTGTTTCCCTTCTGTCTGTCGGTAATGAATTCACTTCATTTTTCTTCATCCGTAAAATGATTTCACACTCATTTCTGAAGGATAGTTTCACTGGAAATAGAATTCTAGATTGACAGTTCTTTTCTTTCAGCACTTAAATATTGTTCTACTTTCTTCATGCCTTCAAGGTTTCTGATGAAAAATCTGTGGTCATTTGAATCATTAATCTTCTGTAAGTAGTGCATCTTTTTTCTGATTGCTTTTAAGCTTTTGTTTGAAGTTTGCTTTTGCCTTTAGTTTTCAACAGTTTGACTGTGATGTCTACGGGAGTGAATTTTCTTAGGCTTATTCTGTTTGGGTTTTTCTGACCTTGACTATAGATTTATGCCTTTCATCCATTTAGGGAAGTTTTGAGCAATTATTTCTTCAAATAATTTTTTGGGACTGCATATTTTTTCCCTTTTTCTTCTAGTACTTTGCTGGCATGAACATTAGTACTTTTGCTATTGTCCCAAGAGTTACTTAGGTTTTGTTCATTTCTTTTCAATATTTTTTCTCTGTTGTTTAATTTGAATGACTCATAATGATCTGCTATAAAGTTCACAGACTTCCTTTTTCATCTTATTCCACCGTTAAGTCTACCCAGTGATTTTCTTTATTGTGTTTTTCAGTTTTAACTTTTTCACTTGATTTTTTTTGGTAACATATTTTTTTGTTGATATCTTCTGTCTTTCAAAATTGTTGTTGTTTATTTCTTAAAGTGTTTTTTGTAATAGCTACTTTAAAGTCTGTGCCAGATAATTCCAACATCTGTGTTTTCTTGGCATGGGCATCTGTTAATTGTCTTTTCCCATGTGAGTTTAGATTTCTTTAATCCTTAATATGCTGAGTAATTTGGATTATATCCTAAACATTTTGAATATTATGTTTTAAGCTTGTGGGTATTGTTTCAAACGTATGGAAAATGTTGATATTTTTGTCTTATCAGGCAGTTAACCTGGCTGCAAATTCACCTTCAGTGGGTTGTAGTTTCCATACCAGTTCAATTTTCAAAGTCTTTGCTGTGCCATTTAGATCTGCTCCTGTGTTTCCCATCCATTGGCCAGAGTGGGGACCTGGGTGGTGGTGAACTGCTATTGTAGTTCAGTTCTCAAAGTTTTGGGATTGCTTTTAAAATTAGTTCTGTGCATACAGGGGAACCCAGGAGTTGATATACAACTGTGTGGCATTACTTTCTTGAGCTCCTCCTTTTAAAAATAATCTTCCTGGTATTTTCCTTTCCCTTTTTTGCTCCCTTGTCCAGAAAACTGGACTTTAGTTACTCTTCTCTAACTTGCACTGCTTGCAACAGTACTTACTTCTGGGGTCAAACTGGGAGAGAACAAATAAAGACAAAAAAAATCATTGGGGGTTTGCCCCTTCCTCTGGGTACCGCAGCTTCTCTAACTGAAGAGGAAGTTTTTGGTCCCTCAAGAGTTTTAATCACCTTGGACTCCCCACTGCCACTGTAGTCTCTGCTGCCATTGTGGATACCACAGGATTGCTGGGAATCTGAGAAACCCAGAACAGAGAAAAGAACAAGGAAAACAAAGGGAAATTCCTCCCTTCCCTCTGAATGTTAGGAATCCCCGTTCCCATTCTTGACCCACAAGTAGATGACTTCTTCTGGGGCTAGTCCTCTGCCCAGACCTGGGGATAATGAAGGGAAAGTGGGCCACTTGCTGCTCATTTGTTGGTATTTCTAACTCTGGTCTTTCTCTCCCAAGCTGCTGCTGTTTACTTTTCAGAATACTGAAAGAGCTTCTTGGTTCATTCTCTATAGGTTTCATCACAGCATTCAGTGAGAGACACAGTGTGAGTAAGCGTGTACTTATGCCATCAAACTAGATGCAAAACCTGATTTTCAATTGTTTGAAGGAAAAATAAATTTGAACCTAGAGCCATTATTAATTAAGTGCAAGGTAAAAACAATGTCATTTTCAGAAGTTCAAAGGCTTAGAATGTTTGCATTCTAGGCATTCTTTCTAAGGAATGTCATTGAAGATGTCTTACTACAAAGCAAAGAAAATAAAAGAGGAAAGAGGAGTATAGGGGAGCCTGGAAATTGCAGAACTAACCTAGGAGAGAAGTGCATCTCCAAGATAATCACTGTGTGGTAGGCCTGCAGTGCAACTTATCCAGATTACAGCAAATGGTTCAATACTTCTGAAATTATACTTCTGTGAAGAAAATGGATTCTGGAATAAATAATTATAGTCCCGATTATTTAAGGATATACTAAAGATACATTATTCTTTCTTCAAAAAGGGAACGAAAGAAACTTTTAAAAAATACAAATAGAATTTGTATTTGTATTGAATTGAGAAGTCCATATCTGAAACCAAATAAGTTTGACATGTTTTTAATATAGACTTTTAGTGTGAAAAAAGAATACAGTTGACTTAGATCATGGGAACACTGTCTCTCTGCTTTTTTTTCCCTCCATAGTGGTTGTTTGTTTGTTTGTTTGTTTGTTTGTTTTTCATTCCAATAGCTTCAGAGGGTGCAAATAGTTTTGGTCTGTACTTTAAGTGTACTTACCACCCCCACTTGTGGGAACATTGTCTTTCAAGTGGCAAAGGAATCATTGAGTTGGCTCCACTGAGAAAGATACATAATTCCAACTCCCTTATTGGCTATACAGTGAATAATATTCTATACAATTTTTAAAAAAAATACTACATGAGTAATAATGGACAAGGTTATGCTGAGGTAGTAACCCCAGATGTCTTTTGACTGATTCAACACATGAAAGTTTATTTCCCAGTCACCCTATGTGGCTCAAGCAGGTCAGCATGGGACTCTGTCCCCCGATCACTCAGGAACTCAGGTGATGAGGCTCTGCCATCTTGAGGCTGCACCATCTGTCCAGAATATTTGGCTTTCTCAGTCACAGCAGCAAGAAGAGAGACATCAGTAAATTACACTGGGTTCCCACTCTTTCCTCCTAAAAATAACTCACAAGATGTTTCATAATTCACTGGGTAGAGCTGGTCATCGTTGTTTCCTCGCCCAACAGTAAATAAGATAAAAAATGCTGGAGAGGAAATGGAGTATTTGGTGGACATTGCCACCCACCATCTTTGTTCATTGGCATTCAACTTTGAGAAGGACTTACATGAGAGGTTACAAACTGGTCACATGGAGCAAACACAAACTGCAGATGAACCTGGTTTGAGTGTACATATTTTTTTAAAAACTCAAATGTCTTTAAGTTAGACACCTTGTTTTTAGTTCACCATAGTCCCCAGTACTCTCCCTCTGATGACTCATATACACTGCCAGTCTGGTCCCTGAAGGCGCTTGTAATCCCTGTGATATAATGCAGAGAAGACTTTAAGGAATACAAAGTACAATGTAATGCTGTTCATTGGTATCATGAAAAAGTAGAGGCATAGCTAGGTGACAGAGTGGAGTGTGGTAAAGAAGATGGAGAAGTAGAAAGAAAATTAGAGGTGCCCGTCTATTCATTTTGTAGAATAGAAAGCAAGACATGCTGCCTGATATAGATGAAACAAGACATCTACATTTTCAGGTATCATTTAAAATGATGAATGCAATTAATAGGACTAAAAAGTAATAAGTGTAAACGTTGAGAAGATAAAAGGAAATGACATTACATGTGGTATGAATATAAATCTTTATATTTTATAGTGGATAATCAATATATGATATCCGCAGTCAATAAATCAAGAAACAGGGGTATAAATACACCATTTAGTGTAGGGAGGAAACCACCAGAAGCCCTCAAAACAGAAATGGCTTAAAGTGATTTCCTCTGGGGAGATAGATTAGAGATGAGAAAGGAATCAGCAGAGGAGACTGTTAATTTAATTATAAGAATGTCTGCACTCCCTGATTTTTTAAAAATGGTATTCATGAATTGCTCTGATGAAAATATTTTGAAATCTTTTTTTGGAAAGTATAGTTTATTTAGAAAGTAAATTAAAGAAAGAGAGAAAGAGGAGATTCACCTCCCCAAGGTAGGGGAGGGGGCCAAGGCTTTGGAAAACATGGCCTGGCCATTGTTCAAAGAGTCCGTGGCCACACATAGCACAGCAAGGCAATGGCCAAAACTTTTTAAAAAAAACAAATGATCATACATTTGGAAAGAAGAGAAAAAGGTACAAGGTGGGAAGCTGGGGCCCATGAAAAATGAAAAAGGTGAGATGTTCTCCACAAGTCGCCTAAAACCTTTAAATGTGAGGATACAAGTCCTTACTCTCAACTTTAAGTTGTTTATATTGTTGGGTATAAGCCTTTGTCATTATCCCAAACCTTGTTAACTACCTGTCAATTTACCACCTGCTGATTTATGTCTTTCATGAAGAGAAACACTAGAGAAAGGGACTGAGTCCCAAGCAGAGGATGCTGATAAGTAGAAGGAATGGCAGTGGGTTGAAGATGGGGCCAAGAAGCAGCAAGAATTCAGAGACTGCTGGGGTCATGGAGATGAGAGTTCTCTGTCATTCACAGGAATCTCAGGAAGACCTTAGGTTTCCCATGGAATGTGAGATGGAGGGCTTGAGTCAATTTTCTATAAAGTGGGAGGACAGGGCACCCTCAGCTGACATTTGGAATGCTTAGGTTACCTTATTTAGTTCTCAAAACAACTTCATAAAGTATTTTCTTCACTAATTCAACAAATGTTTATGAAGTATTTGCATACAGTACTGTTCAGTAAGTCTTTGTTATTATCCTTAAGGCACTTATCGTCTAATGAGGGAGACATTACAGTATAAGGTGATAAATGCATGTACTAGATTCCATGAAAAACACAGAGGGACATCTAAACTACCCCAGGGATGAGCAAACTCCAAGAGAAGGTGACTCCGGCCGAATTTGGAAACATCAAAAGGAGTTTGCTTAGCAGATAAAAGGGGCAAAGGAAAAGTGTCCTAGGCAAAGGCAGCAGAGCGCAGGAAAGCAGTGGAGCAAGAAACCACGGCAACCATTAGGCACCTCCAGAGCTCATGTGTCAAGGAGGGCAGGAGACACACCAGGGGGGACCAGTGTGTTAGGCAGAGCTACCCATGGTGTGTGTGGAGCACTGCCTATGTAAATATCAGCCTGCCAAACACCCAATCTCTTGCCATCCCACGCAAGAAGTACTATGCTGCTCAAGAGGATGAATTCATAGAGGAGGACCCCTTCTGAAGCCAACACTGGGTCATGGCACTCTAGAACAATCCCCTAGGTGGAAGTCCTGAGCTTCTTTTTGTGTCGGGTCTAACCTATGTAAGGTAGAATGTCAGTGATCACCCAAACGGGCAAAATAGGAACCAGGACCCAAGTCAGTCCCATTGCTGGCCTTGGCTAGGAAGGGACTCAGAAAATTTGAGCAAGGTGCACCAAAGCATGGGCATCCCCTTAGGTTTGGGTTTGGGGGCAGAGGGCCCTGCTTGGCTGGGCCTACTGGTGGTACTGATGTTAAACTAAGTTTACCTTGCAAGCTTGAGTTGAGAGCGACTGATGGATTTTAAGAAGGGGCATGATTTGATCTAGTTTACATTTTAGAAAGATACTTCTGGCAGCCATTGGGAGTAGGCCAGACCAGGAGCAGGGAAGTTGGGATAAAGCTTCTGAAAAATACAGACAAAAAATGAAGAGAGACTAAACCAGGGCCCCAGCAATATGAACAGAGAAGAGTAGATAGATGGTATAAGGGAGGATCAAAACATGCTATTGATAGGAGTAGAAGGAAAGAGACTAGATTCCAGGTTCAGATAATTAGATGAACAAACTACTCACCCAGTTCTGAAACACAAAAGTCACAGATTTTGGAGTGGGATAGGAAGGAGAATTAAGAGCTCTGCTAGGAACCTGCTGAGTTTAAGGTGCCAGTGGATCATACTATATACTATAGGTTAGTGTCAGAGACACCACAGTTTGCTGGCTATACACAAGATTATGGGCAAGGTGTACTTAAATGAAACACCACTTTTTACCACTCCCTGTGTTCTGAGTCAAGTTACCTAACCCCTCCAATGCTTTAAAAAGAAGAAAATGGTCAGGCACTGTGTCTCATGCCTATAATCCCAGCACTTTGGGAGGCCGAGGTGAGACAATTGCCTGAGCCCGCTGGTTCGAGACCAGCCTGGGCAACTTGGTGAGACCTCATCTTTACAAAAAATAAAAAAATTAACCAGGCATGGTGGCACGTGCCTGTAGTTCCAGCTACTTGGAAAGCGGAAGGATTGCCTGAGCCCAGCAGGTCGAGGTTTCGGTGGCTGTGAGCATGCCACTGCACTCCAGCCTGGGCAACAGAGTGAGACTCCAACTCAAAAAAAAAAAGAAAGAAAAGAAAAACACAATTTGTGGCTTATAACACACTGCCTGGTACACGTTAGGTGTCTCTTACATGGTGATGATGATGAAGAAGAAAGAGGAGGAGGAGATGTCTGGAGGTCATCAGAGAAGTTAGAGTTAGAACTGTGGATGTGGAAATATTAGAAGAGGTCATAGAAACAGAGAGTGTATGTGATATTACTGGGGAGAAATGTATGGGATGAAGAAATCAGAAGTTGGAATTGTTGCCCTTAGGTTTTGGGGAAAACTGGCCAAGATCATTCTGCTGGGGAGAAACAGATGTAGAATTTGAACCCATGCCTATGTGACCACAAAGTCCATGTTCCTTCTCTACATTATGTTGGCTTTTTTTTTTTT